>NW_027187247.1:1177384-1218016 GCF_028583685.1 Petaurus breviceps papuanus
ACACACACACACACACACACACACACACACACACACACACACACACAAACACATGCCCAGGCACCATTCCTGCCCACTTGCACAATGCATTGCACATAAAAGACAATAAATATTTACTGAATAAATGTTGAATCCCAATGTAAGTACCAAATGGCAGTATTAACCTCAACATATGAGTTCCTAGTCTTTACTTTTCAAAATCTAGGCAATTGATGGAGTTTGAGGAATCTCCCTCCCTGGAGGTCTTTAGAATAAACATTCAGAGAATGTTTCTCTCTGCCTGGGGTGACCAGGGGTCAGGGATGGTTTTATGTGGAATAACTGACCTCACTTCGAATTCAAGGATTCCATGATCCCTGAAACCCCAGGGCCAAACACATTTGGTTACCAGTGATAATAATCACTAGCTCTGTGATCCTGGATAATTGATTTCACCTTTCTAGGCTTTTGTTTCCTCATCTGTAAAATGAGAGGGTTGGATCAGGATACTTCTAAGGTCTCTCCCAGCTCAAAATCTATGATCCTGTGATATGAAGAGACTGCCTATCATGGTACCAAGTAAGCCTGCCCCACCAGTATGTCCTGACAGGAAAGAAAGAGAAAGACAAAAAGACCCAAACACCCCTCATGCTATTGAACTCACTGCTGCTCTGCAGAATGGGCGGTGGGGAGGGTGGGATAAGGCGGTGGGGGAGTCACTTATCTATTGGTACATTCTGTGAATAGGAAATGAGATAATAGGTACTTTCTCTTCCTCTTCTCTAACTTTCTTTAACCTCTTCTATTTCCTTTTTAAATGTCCAGCCTATGAAGCCCCTGAAAACTATCCCAAAACTAACCCCCAACCCCAAGCCTTGGAAAACTCGAAACAAGGGACTTTTTTATTCATTTGGCCAAAAAGTGTAGAGTCAGGATTCCCTAACACCAGATGCACTGGCAACCCTATACCCTCTGAAATGTGGAATTAATGCATTTCCACAACACTATTCAGCTTAAACAGAAAATGTAGCTATTGCTGCCCATGTTGTCATTAACACTTTGGTGTCTGAGACAAGATCTGCTGATTTACATGTCAGAAGGGATACTTCTGTTCATTAAAACAATTTTGAGATAACACTTCTTACAATCAAATTGGCAAAAAAAATAATTAAAAGTAATAAAGGTCAATGCTGATGGGGCTATGGAGAAATAGGTCTATTTGTTCATTGCTGGTAAAATTGCAAACTTGTAGAAACTTTTTGAAGAGCAATCTGTCAGTATACTATAAATGTTACAAAAATAAACATACCCATCAACCCAGTAATTAAATACTGAGAAGATACCCTGAAGACAAAATGCACAAACAAAAACAAAATGCACAAGAAGAAAGCTGTCTTGTTCAAATGTTTTCATAGCAATATTATATGAAGTTGCAAAAGTAAAAAAAAAAACACTTTGAAGCAACCTAAGCTCCATTCTGATAGAATGTAAGCTCCTTAAGGGCAAAAGCTTCTTCTTTGTTGTCTATGTGTTACCTGTCCTATGCCCAAACACTATATACTTATTAACTGAAGGATTATTTGATTGAAATGCCCAACAATATAGAAATGATTAAATAAACTGTAATTCATTTAAGGAATTTAAAAATTATAATGCAGGTAAAACTCAAAGTAAAAAAAATATGGAAGGACATTTACAAAATAATTAAAAATTTTAAGAAAGCAGAGCTATAAGAACTACAACCATACAAGAGGAAAAATTAATGATGATGAATAGAAAAAATTCCTGATGGGGATTTAGAAAGGGTGGCTAAAAAAATAATACTTTATGCACTGAAATTAATTTAAATTGTCACACTAAATGTAAGTAGCTACTAAGCAAGTTTAATTGGTTATATTATTTCCAATGTTAAGTTTTTAATAAAACATTTAACCCTTGAAATAAAGAAGAAAGAGCGTTAGCACTTAGGACCAGAAGACTGGGATTCTTGTCCTGGCTCTGACTCTTACCAGCAGACTGACCAGGGTGAATTCATTTCCTATCTCTATACCCCAACTTCCTTACTTGTATAATCAAGAAATAATACATTACTTTCCACACAGAACTGTTTTCAGAAGAGTGTTTTTGTACCCCACGAGGTGCTATCGAAATAGGGATTATCATTTTAAAACAAGCCAGATCTCTCAGTTAGATGACAGGAGATAAGATAATCACACCTGGAATCAGGAAGACCTGAGTTCAAATATGATCTCAGATACATACTAGCTGTGTGACCCTAGGCAAGTCACTTAACTTGTTTTCCTCAGTTTCCTCATCTATCAAATGACCTGGAGAAGAAAATGGTGCACCACTCCAGTATCTTTGCCAAGAAAACCCCAAATTGGGTCAGGAAGAGCTGAACACGACTAAACAACAATAACATCTCTCAAAGCTAGCAGACATTTGTCTTGACATGAGAATTAACTAGCCAGTGTAGCTAAGTACCTAATGAAGACAACAGAGGAAGCAGGATAGTATCAGAACATAAGAACACAGGGTCACACTCAAAGTCCAGCCAGCCATGTTCAACATTTCTAACAGTAGAACCAAGATATTTATTTTGTTGCTTGTTTGTTTGTTTGTTTTTTTGGGAGGAAGAATTGGAAAGAAGGATTGAATGTCCTCCCAGCTTTCATAATTCATAAAATCATAGAAAAGTCCAACCTGAACAAGATCTGAGAAATCACCTAATCTGGCAGTTCTCACACTCTTTGGTTTCAGGACCCCTTTATACTATTAAAAATGGTTGAGGACCTGCCAAAAATCCTTTGTTTATATGAGTTTTATCAGTATTTACCATATTATTACCAAATAATTTTGACCTTGTGGATCCTCTGAAAGGGTGTTGGAGACCCCCAGGAATCCCTGGACCACATTTTGAGAAGCACTGATGTAGTCTCATCTCCTAATTTTGCTTCACTGGTTAAAAATATATTCCACAAAATGCTTGTTTCCAATTATGAGTCTCATCATTCAAAAAAATCACATGAATGTTATTCAGTCATTTAACAGATATTGATTAAGCCTGACCTATGTCAGAAACTTCTGAACTTGTACTGGTCTGATTAGCCACAGTTGGAAACACTGTACCTTAACTCTAATGTGGTGATGTCACGTTGGTCTTCTTTGAGTGTGAAAGACGACAACCGACCATTGATTAAGCACCTACTATATACAAGTCATTGTGCTATGCTTTGGAGGAGATTGAAGGAAGAATAAAACATAGTCTCTACCCTAAAGAATCTTATAAAGCATATATACAATTAAATATTATACTAACCCAGTGGTAAGGGCAAAGAGAAGGTGCGAAGTGCTATAGCAATTCTGAGAGTGACCTCTGAGTGTCCTTCCAGCTCTAAATCATAAAGATAGGAATGGGACCTGTGACTTCATCTGTGATGGAGGCCTTCTGGATGAAGAAACTCCCCCAGCCAATCTTTGAGAATTGTCTACAGGGGTGGGGAGCCTGCGGCCTTGAGACCACATATGGTTCTCCAGGTTCTCAAGTGTGACTTTTGACTGAATCCAAACACATTCTGTGAAGTTTGGATTCAGTCAAAGGGTCACACTTGAGGACCTAGAGGGCCACATGTGGCCTCAAGGCTGCAGGTTCCCCACCTCTGGTAGAAGGAATGGTCTCAAACTCAAATAGAAATGGATACTAGCAGGCCACATATTGACTCAAAAAAGCACAAATTAATATTTTGTCAGATTGTACTTTTATTTATTTTGTTAATCATTTCGCAATTACATTTTAATCTGGTTCAGCAGCACTTGTGAGTTTTGCAGTCCAGAAATTTGACACCTCAGAAAGAACATTGAGATGTTATGTGCCTTGAGTCACACAGCCAGCGTGTATTAGTGAGTTAGGCCTTGAATCCAGGCACTGAGGCCGACTCTTTGTCCAGTCCTTCCAGTTCTAAATCATATGCTTACAATATGACTTGTCCATGGCGGGGAAATCAGAGAAAGCTTTGTATTACTTGAATTGGTCCCTGGAGAATGGATAGGATTTCGAAAGACAGAGATTTAGGGAGTACTAGAAGGCACAGGACACTCACTGGTTCAGTATGGGCAAAAGCACAGAAGGAGGAAGAGGGAAAGACGTGTCTGAGTAGTAGATTGTGCCTAGGGTATGGAAATCAAGGGGAAGGAAATGATGGGAGGAATATAAGGCTAGAAAAGAAAGTTGAAGCCAGACTATGGAGGACCTTGAATGAGTTTAGAGAGAATTTGCTAGGCAATGGGGAAACAATAAAGGTTTTCCAATGGAAAAATGATCAGAACTGTATTTTAGAAAGATTAATCTGATAGTGGAGTATAATCTGCATTGGGCAAGGTAAAAGGGATTGTCAAAGCAGGAATTAATTCATTTAAAAGCCTTTATTATTGTTTCAAAGAACTGTGTCAAACACTGAGGATACAAAGAGAAAAGTGAGACAGTCCTTGTTCTTAAGGAGATCACATTCTAATTAAAGAGAGACAACACATATACAATATAAACATGACCAATGAATATGATTTTTAGTTACAAGTCATTTGAGATGATTTATTCCTGTGTAATTTTAGAAGTAGCTTTATTAATGGATCAAGACACTATCTTTTCTCACTGGCATTACCAATACTTGGTCAATCCTGAGTTGCTGAAGAGGAGTTGGTTATAATATAAGCATCCATCAATCATCCTTCCTTAATATATCAACTCATAAATTTCAGGGCTAAGGGCAAACCATTAAAGAAATATATGTTTGCTAATGAGGTTTTTTTTAAAAGTCACATCAGTCAACTGATGAAAATCACTTAGGCATTTGGATTCACTAGGGAATATTGAAGTGATAATCCCAGCTTTTAGCAGCATTAGCCTCCCCTGCAGGGGTAGAAGCAACCTCTTCATCCTTTGGGGTAATTCATCCTCAATTGATAAATCATTTGGGAATTGAAAAAGCAGGAGAGCTCCTTTCTCTTTTCCTGTCTATGAATAAACAGAAAGAAGAACGTGAACATAGACCTATATAACTCAGGATTTGGCAAGAATAACAGAATCATAGTCTCAGAGTTTGAAGGCATGAAAACCCATCTATAGTATCTCAACAAGTGCTCATTCAGCCTCTTCTTGCATGTCTCTACCGATGGGAAATGTGCTGTCTAATCAAGCAGATCATTCCACTTTTGGACAGTTCTAATTGTGTTTTTTTTTAAGTGTCTCTTTAATTTGTGTTGAAATCCTACAGCTTCTAGACTTGGTCTTAGTTTTCCTGCCAAAAGGAAAGTCTAAAACTGATTTGATGTGTTGTTGTTCAGTTGTGTCTAATTCTCTATGACCCCATTCAGGGTTTTCTTGGCAAAGATACTCGAGTTGTTTGCCATTTCCTTTTCCAGCTCATTTTATAGATGAGGAAACTGAGGTAAACAGGGTTAAGTGACTTACCCAGGGATACACTAGGTAGTAAGTGTCTAAGTCTCAGGAAGATGAGACTTCTTGGTCCCCAGCCCAGTGCTCTATCCAATGTACCACCTCGATGCCCCTTATATGACGTGGCAACCATCAAAATACTTAAGAATAGCTATTATGCCCACACCCCAAGTCTTCTTTAGGTAGTACATCCAATTTGGCATAGCATTAAATGTCACAATCCCATCATCCTCTTTCTCTATGTACCCTTCAGCTGATTAAAGTCCTTCCCAAAATGTGACCTACTCTAGAGGTCATCTAATTTGCCAGTATTGTGTGGAAAGTAGGGTACCGTGGAGCACCAAGGCAAGAGAGGGCTCAAGTTCTGTTTTATATTGCATGTAGGAGATGAAACTGGGTTAAGTGCCCTTGGTGTCAGGACTGGACAGCTCACTGGAGTGGAGAGTGACAGAGTCAGCATTTCTGACAGGGGAAGCCATATAGCCAGAATAGAACTGACATATCTCTCATCAGATTGACCTTTATATAGTAGTGAGTGGAGTGTTGGATGAGATAGAACTGTAAGTGAAGAGATTGATTAGGGCTAAGAGAAGATGAGCCAACTGTACCTATTGTGCTAATAGGGACACCTGTGGTTCCCCTATTTAAGGACTTGTTCTTTCTCTTACCTCAGACATTTTGGTAGCGATATGACTCTCTAGGTGTCTCTCTGACTCAGCTTTCACATCTGTAAAATGACTATAACAATAGCACCTACCTCATTGTTGTAAGGATTAAAAGTGATAACATATGGGGCAGCCAGGTGGCTCAGTGAGTAAGAGCACCGGCCCCAGTGTTGGGATGACCTGGGGATCGAATCTGGGCTCAGATACTTAGCACCACACGCAGAAATAACTGGCCGTGTAACCTTGAGCAAGTTACTTAACCCCAATTGCTTTAAAAAAAAAAGTGGTAATATATGTTAGGCACTTTGCAAATCTTCAAGTAATATATAAATGCTAGTGATCATTACCATTAGTATTTCTCCCCCTTCTATCTTCACTGTAGTGAGTTGAAGTCATGGATGTCTGTGTTGGTTGAGGATTGAGGCTCGGATTACTTCTGTGCTCTGAATCAGAGCAAAGTAAAATTCAAGGAATAAGTGATGATGAGATGGCCTTTCAGATACAACTTACTCTGATCTCTCTGAGATTACTCATAATTGTTCATCCATGAGAAAGAGATGTGTTACAATGGTAATGAAACACAGCATAAGTAAGGCAGAGTGCAACATAACTATAACCCTCTCCCTCTCATTCTGAACCCAGTGCTTTACTCTAAGGTCACATTACTGGGGGTTTGGGGCGTGGGGGGCTGGTGTAGTGTTCTGCTTTATCCCACTACTGACTTATCATGAGCTTTCAGTACACTAAAAATCCCCTGGCTTTTGTCACATAAACCATTGTCCAGCTTTGTCTCTTCCAGCCTATGTTTGTGCAATTGATATTTTGAGCCCAAATGAAGGACTTTATATTTATTCCTGCTAAGTTATTAACCTGTTGAATTGGAAAGGATTTATTCTCCAACGACTCCACAAATATCTGTTATGCTTAGCAACGGTACATATTAGATTGTCCACATTAAGATATCACTCTGTGTTTTTCAAAGCTTTTCCTCACAATAATTCTGTGCAGTGGATAGTGCAAGTATTCAGATCCCCTAGCTTACAAATAGGGAAACTGAGGCTCAGAGAAGGTGCACAAATTCTCCATAATCAGCTGGTTGAATAACAGAATGTGGACTCTGTCCCAGGCTTCAGTGCTTTTGTCACCCTGCCATGTTCTAGGTTTTTGATGAAAAAAATTAATCTGAGAACATTAAAAATAAATCACTTTTTTAAAAAGGCATGGGATGTAGTTTCTAAAAAAAAAAAAGAAACCTATATCTCTGTGCTGCAGAGGATATGTAGTATAGTTCTATCCATTCAGAAAAACACATTCCATAAGAAAACAGTGGTTATATTGGGCCTTGTAGCCTTATGGTTTAAATCACAATTTCAGCTGCATTGATTTTAATCAAATCTGTCTTTGAGCCAGCTTAAGCTTTAGACTGAGTCTCTAGCCATGCCCATGCCAGAGTTACTGTGGAGAACACCAACAGGTTTGTTCTTTTGTAGCTATTGACTATGAAGAGCACATCTGGTCAAGGCTACACAGCCAAGAGTAGCCACCACCAAGTGAGGACAGATTCCCTTCCAATGCCCATTTCATTCCCCTGAAATCTGGATGAGCCTCCAAATGAAACTTCAAAGCAAAGTCCAGGCAGCTGACTGTGTAAAAACTTCCTTTCTCTTTCACAGGAGTTGTCTTAAGTGACCTCCCATTGTTCAGACAACAAACAGTTTCCACATCTGGATTCCTCAATATACTGATCAAAGATGTCCCAGGGTCAGGAGCAAAAAAAAAAAGTCCAAAGTGGGAGTGAGAAAAAAATGTAATGGGAAGACAGAGGCTCATACAGAAGCAAAAGGTATACAAGAACCCTTAATTACTGAATTACTTTAGATCTAGAAGGGACCTTAGAAACCATCTAGTTCAACTCCATTATTCTTTTTTTTTCTTTGGAGGGCAATTGGTGTTAAGTGACTTGCCCAAGGTCACACAGCTAGTTTTTGTGTTAAGTGTCTGAGGTAAAATCTGAACCCAGGTCCTCCTGACTCCAGGGCCAGTGCTCTCTCACCACCCATCAACTCTGTTATTCTACAGATGAGGAATCTGAAGGTCAAAGAGATGAAGTGAATTATCCAAGATCACACAGATAATAAATGGAAGAAGCAAGATTTGAACCCAAGTCCTTTGACCCCAATTCTAGTATTTTTCTCATGGAACCATATTGTGATTCTCCCCTTTATGTTGCCTGTATCCATGAGGAATACCAAATCCTACCATATTCTTGGTCTTCCTCTGCCTTTTCCAAATGCTTTCTCCCTCACTCAGATCTTCCTACTTAATAAGAGGGAGGAAAAGTATTGCGACCTAGTCTGACCTTCTCATTTTACACATGAGGAAACTGAGGCTCAAAGAAATTAAGTGACTTGCTCAAGGTCACAAATGCAGCAAATAGCAAAGCCTAGATTCAACCCAGGTATTCCAACTCCAAACCCAATGCTCTTTCTACTCCACTAAATCTTTCTTTTCATCTTCCCTTCTCATTTCTACCCTTCTACCTTTCTGTCTTTTCTCCCTTCCTTAATACTTCCCTCCTGTTTTCCTCCCTCCCTCTCTTCCTTAATTCATTTATTCCTAGTTTCTTTGTGAATAGAATAGAAATTCCATCGCTATCTTTTCCTAATCAAAAGGAATATTTGACTTCAACATTAAAGGAGAACTCCCATTGTTGAAACTTCCTTCCCTGACACAGAAAAGCAAACTCCTCTGTAATTTAGTCTTAGAGTTACATGAAGCACTGAATGTTTAAGTGACTTGCCCAGGGTAACACAGTCAGTACACGTCAAAGGCAGAACTTAGAACCAAGTTCCTAACAGAAAGGCTAGCCTTCTATCCACTGTGCCTCTCATACCATACTCACTTTCACATCATTTCACTTTGAAATAATTTGCATTGTATGGGAGTTATTATCCTAGAACTGTATTTCTCTTCCTTCTTTTTTCCACTACTGGGCAAAATCCTTTTACGTCACAACAGCCCAAACACCACACTGGTTCATCATGCCTAACTTAAGTAATAATGTGGTTGATGCACCTCCAGGAGTGAAAAGGAGTTTTGCTCAGATGTTAAAGCAACATACACCCTGCAGACACTTGGCTTCTGCCAGTACTAGAGACCTGAGTCTCTTAGACCTTGTGAAAGCCCAGAGATGAAGACTGCCAACACACAGTACCATGAGTCCAGTCAACTGCAAAAGACCTCCTTTAATTGATTCCCCTTTTCTCTTGGCTTGGAAAGTAGCGTTTGTTTTTATTTTCCAAGACAGGCAGTCAATCACACATGTGTGACAGAAATAAAGATAAATACCATCCGATGAACTTTAAATCAAAATGCTAATCCCAGGCTGACTTCTCTGTCAAGATCTGACACTGAAATAATTCAGCAGCATTTGATTATGCCAGAAATTAATGCTCTAGTGGTTATTATGTTTATTAATAACTACCTCTGATGGCATTTCTTTTCATGACTGTGCTGTAAGTTGACATCAAACTGCTCATACATTGACACCCAATGGCAAAGAGGCCTTCTTATGTGAGTTTTCACCTCATAGATTATAAGTCATCCCCGACTTTGACTTGATTTCTTTTCTTTAATTATTTATTTTAAATCACCACATGCCTCTCAAGTGAAGAGGCTCTCTGGGATTATCACTGTCCCTAAGGAAAAGATTTAATAGCAATCATAAAGTATATAAAGAGATATTGTAACATCCACTCATGATGCCTCATTGGAGTGTGGAGGTGACCCTGAATTCTCGAAGGACATGACAGTGGTGGCAGAGGTAGGATGGTATATTGGATCCTGGATAAGAGTAAATGAATGGAGAGCCAACCACTGAGTCAAGAAAATCTAGTTTCAAGTCTTTCTTCTGACACTTTATTGGTTGTGGTGCCAGTGTAAATTATGGTGTTGCTTGGTTTTCTATAAAATTCTCTGAGACTATAAGTGGCAAAACCAGGTTCTGATCCTCATTGGTAAAAGGAGGAATGTCACTGGAAGGTCTCTATATCAACAACAGCCAGATCCTTCCAAAAATACAAGTTCTGGAAGGTTGTACCAAGCTGAAATGTCTTTAAGTCATTCAAGGACTAGCCTGATTATAGTCTAGAAATTTCATCACCAGAGGGTTGGCCATCAGATGATGAGATGGAATTTCAGGTACCTCCCAACTCCTAGAGGAAATATTAGATAATTCAGCATGGCCTTGGGGAATTTTACTGTGTCTGGAAGCCAATCCCTAGAAGAAGGTTGGCTCTGAGTAAACAGATGTTCCCTCTTTACTTTCCCAATGTAAACCACAGAATCCCCTATCACAGTAAGCTCATGGATTCAGAGCTAGAAGGGATATCTAAAAGACAGTTTGAACTCAGGTCTTCCTGACTCTAAACTCAGGGCTTAATCCAATTCCAAAACAAAGACTTGTTCTTCTATTCCAAGGAGAGAATCCTATATTTTGTTCTCTTAAAATAATAAAGATGATGATGAATATTAATATTACTAATAACAAATGGAGTTTATATACTGCCATAAAGGTAGCAAAGCATTTTATTCTGCTGAATTTAGCAAATCCGAATTCTCAAGAACCATAGTATGTTTTCAGATAAGTTACAAAGCAATGGACTCCAGGGAAATTTTGACACTGCTCCTGTCTGATTGCTATTTAATGATGTTGGTCAGGAACATGAGTAGGTTTGTGTTTTGTTTTTTTTTTCCCTTTCCTCCGGCTTCCAAAACAAGCTTCTGGCAAAAGACTTTTTTCCCCTCTCCGCTCCTCAATAGATGTTATTCTTGGTTAATTAGAAGGATGTTGCTAAACAAAGAGCTAAATAATTGCCTGTTTCACAGAATTTTATTCCTTAACCAGTATCTCTTAAAAATAGCACACTCCATATGAGAAGTTTCCATTTATACAAACTAGCTTCTAAAATTCAGCGGATTTCTATAGAATGAAGATTACTTTTCTTTGAATTGTGATAGTCATTGAATCTAGTACTGGAAAGAGACATTAAAAGTCATCACATTCAACCCCCTCATTTTAGAGATGGGGAAACTGAAGTCCAGGAATTAAGTTGTAAGGGGCTAAGCCAGAATTTGTCTTCAAGTCCTGTAAACACCAAAGCAAGTGTGCTGTCCACTGTGCCATGATAACTAGATTTGTAATAGACTTTCAAAGATAAAAGATGTTCAACAAATACTTGTTTATTCATTGGGTTTATTCTTCTGCCCTAGGTCAGACAAGGGCCTCTTTTAAACATCTTGCTCCTTTGGTCAAAGTCATTTAGAATTGAATTATATTGAAATACTACAAAAATGGTGTTTGGGAATGTAGAATGACACAGATATAAAGGAGGAGAAGATTGGGAACATTTTGAAGGGGAAAAAAGAAGAAATTAAACTTATTTTCATATGAAAAATATTTTTAAATAACAAATATTTTAGAAACTTGGGAACATTTTGAAGAAAAAAAGAAATTCAACTTATTTTCATATGAAAAAAATAATTTTACATAACAAATACTTTTAAGAAGACTGGAAATCTTTAAAGGGAAAAAGAAGAAATTAAATTTCTTTTCATATGAAAAAATAATTTTACATAACAAATATTTTTGAGACATTGATGATTTTACACTTAGCATTCCAAAATTCCAATTGATAACATCAAAATTCTTCCATGGAAACCCTATTGATGTAGCATCACGGATCTGCAGAACAAAGTTCGGAAAACATTAGTCTTAAGTCAATCCAAAACAGTTGACTCTGTCCTTAAGGAACCATCTCTCAGTAGCTCCTACCAGCATGTTATGACCCTGGGGGTCTTCTTCTTTATGTCCAAATGAAATCTCATTTGATCTTATAGAAATACATTTTCCCTTGTTTGGGTAGTTAGTATCTTCCTCATAAAAATCTGTGATATATTTATATTATATCCTAGCTCTCCCACTTACTAGCTGTGTGGCTTTGGGCAAATTAATCTTTCTGGGACTTAAGTTTCCTAATCTATAAAATGAGGGTTTTGTATGAACTGGTCTCTAAGTCCTAAATCTATGATTCCATGAAAAACATAGTATGTAAGAGTTGGGTCTCTTACTCATCTCAGGAACCTCCTCCATTATACTGCTGACAGGTCATTTGCCTTCTACTTCAATACTTTCAGGAACAAGAAATTTATTGCTTCACAAGCCCACCCTATTTCATTTGGGGGCAGTTCTAATTATTCATTTTCTTCAGACCTATGGTTTTTAGAAAAGCACAGGGTTTGAAGTCACAGATTCTGGGTTCAATCCTACAACTGCCATTTACTTTCTTGTGTGACCTTAAGCAAGTCACCCTCTTCATGCCTCACTTTTCTCATCTGAAAAGTGAAAGAAATTAAAGTAAGACTCTTTCCAACTGTAGATCTAGAATTCTGTAACCATCTCAACAATAAGAGTCTTATATATAATCTTATAAAGTTCTCTTTGGCATTGAAACATTAAATGCCTTGTCCATGATTGTACAGAAGGAATGTGTCCAAGACAGGATTAAACTCAGGTCTTTCTGACTCTAAACATAGCACCCTGGACCTATTATATTGTGCTGCTTTCTATTAAGCAGAAATCTTTCTCCCTGATACCACCCATTGGCACTCCTCAGAATAAATCTATCCTCTAGTCCACATAATAGTCCTTCAAATATTTGAAGACAACTCTTATGTTCTCTCTAAGCCTTCTTATCTCCTGTTTAAACATTCCCACTTTCCGACTCTTCTTCACCTCACATGGTTTCAAGCCCCCTCACCATGTGTACCATTTTCATCAGGACACACTCCAGTTTGTCAGTAACCCTCTTTCAGTGTGGAGTCCCAAATGGAAAACAATACTCCAGATGCATTCAGACTAGCAGAGAGTACAGTGATAGACACGTGGAAAGAATTAAGACCAGTTATGTAAATCCATTAATCACTCAGTTCCCATAGTAGCTCTGATGTCTGTTCTCAAGAATAAACAATCCCAAGTGTTTTCACCTTCTTATAAGACATACTTTTCAGTACCTTCAAATGCATTTCTAAAGTGAAAAGATCACTAAAAGGAAGCTAAACTCTGAATTATGGAAAAATCAGTGAAGGTCTCAGGGAAGAGATAATGAAATATACTATTAGCTCTTTTGCACATGACTCCTCCCAGCAGAGTAATGGAGAAATACAAGGACAGAATATTGTATAAAGTGTCAGATACATACATTCTCTGTAGCAGATATTTTTTTTTACCAAATTGTCTCTCTGCCACAAGAGAGGGCTCAGTTTGGAGGCAGTAAGAACAGAAATAACTATAATGTGAAGACAAAAGGCATCAATACAGCATCTTTTTAAAGGGAAATTGTGCATTTCTCACTCTTCTCCAAATTCTGTCCAAGTAGTGAACCCTGGGTAGGGGAGTCAGGAGTCCTGAGCAAAGGGTTGAAGTTAAGAATTTGTCAGGTTTGGGAAACAATATGGAATCTAGCTTTGCTAAAGCAGAGGGCTTGAATTGAGGGGATAATAGAATAAGATTGGAAAGGGACAGATATAAAGGGTCTTGAATACCAGGCTAAGCTTTTTGTATTTTATTCTATTTTCACTGAACATTTTAAAAAAATATCTTAGTGGGGGATGGTGTTCAATCATTGCCAATCATGTCTGACTCTTCATGACCCCATATGGGGATTTCTTGGCAAAGATACTGGAGTGGTTTGCCATTTCCTTCTCTAGCTCATTAACAAACATAGAGCACTGTTTTAGAAAGGTTTGTCTCAGATTGAAGGCAGAAAGACCAGTAGTCATTTAGTCTCCCCTTGAAGACCTCTAGTGATGGGGAAATCATTACCTCCCGAGGTAGGTCATTATATTGTTGAATTCTCGATGTTATGAAGGTTTTCCTTATTTTGAATTAAAAGCTACCTCTCTATAGATTCTCTCCGTTGTTCCTCATTTTGCTCTTTGATACTAAGCAAAACAAATCTCAAACTCTTCTGCTGGTATCCCTACTAGTACTGGAAGACATTCATCATACTCTCTACCAAAGCAATAAACATGACTAGTTCCTTCAGCTGATCCTTACATGGAATGGTCTCCATTACTGTCCTAATCCAGGTCATCCTCCACCAGATATGTTTTGATTTGTCAGAGTGTTTCTTAAAACACGGCAGGCAAAAACAAATACAATATTCTGTCTAATCTGAGTGAAGAAAAATAAGACTAGTTCCTTCCTTGTTGTGAAAACAGGGCTTCTACCAATGCCATGGAAGATAAAATTAACATCTTTGTCTATTTACTCACTAGAGTTAGGTGGTATAGGAGAAAGAGCACTGTGTTGGGAATCAGGAAGACTCACCTTCCCAAGTTCAAATTTGGCTTCAGATGCTTACTAGTTGTGTGACCCTGGGCAAGTTACTTAACCCTTTGCCTCAGTTTCCTCATCTGTAAAATGAGCTGGAGAAGGAAATAGCAAGCCATTTCAGCATCTTTTCCAATAAAACCCCAAATGGGTCGCAAAAACTCAGACATGACTGCCACAACTAAGAGTGATAACAACTATTTACGCACACTGAGTTTTCAGTCCACCCAAACCACCAAGATTTTGCCACATGAATTATTTAGTCATACCTTCCTTGTCCAGGACTTGTACATTTGATTTTTATTCGAATCCAGTTGTAGGACTTTACACTAATTCCCATTATATTTCATCTTACAAGATTTGATGGATTGTTCCATGCTGGACAAGTCACTTAACCTCTCTCTCAGTCTCAGTTTCCTCTGCTGTAAAGTAGCACTAATGATAACAGCTATAGCACTTATCTCACAGGGTTGTTTTAAGGGTCAAATAAGATAATGAATGTGTAAAGTGCTTTGTAAACCTTAAAGCCCAATATAAATGTCACTTGTTTCTGAATCCCAGTCTGAATTAGCTCTCTCTCCCATATTTGTGTCAACCATGCCATCTAGGCCTTTATTTAAGTGATTAATAAAAATGTTGAATGGAATAGGGCCAAGGGCAAATCCCTGGGGAAATTCACTAGAGGCCTCCTTCCAGTTTGACATTGATCCCTTTTCACTACTTTGGATCTGTTCATTCAACTAGTTATGAAAACACAAAAGCATATGATCATCCAGGTCACATTTTTTTCATTTTTTCCACAGAGATATCACAAGAGACTTGTCAATTGCCCTGCCAAAATTTAGGCTTGGTATGTCTACTATGGGGTTCTAGATTATTTGTTCTGGTATAGCCTGTTCTTGTGGACTTCTTGGTAGGTCTTAATGATCACTACTTCCCTTTCTAAATGCTCACCAACCATCTTTTTAATTACATTCCTAGCCTTTGGCCCAGAGATTCCATTGTTATGCATACACTCTAAGAAAGTCAACGAAAAATTATAACATTTTCCCCCTACTTTGCAGACATAGAGGATTATGGGTATGGAATACTACCCATATGATAAATTTTTCAATATGTTGGTCAGTTTTGCAAAGTTATTTTTCCCCTCTTTATTTATTTATTCATGTTTCTTTATTTTTTTCTCTAAGGCATAACTTCAGGAAGGGGGAGGAAAAAGGGATACATTAGGAAATACAGGTGATGTAAAAACAAAATTATCAGTAAAAACAATATATCCCAGAATTTTGCCAGGTTCTAAGACAAGATTACCAACAGATTGTTTGAACGCTCTTAACATAGCCCCTTCCTTGTTTTTGAAAATGGTACATTTGCCCATCTCTACTACTTCAGAAATATTCTTCCATAATCTTTTTTTAAGTCATTGATATCTACTAAGAAAGCCCATCTTCCAGGCTTTTTTACTACCCTGAGATGTAACCTGGATCTGAAGACTTACCTCCACTGAAGGAAGTAACATATGGCATTAATACCTCCTTATTTATCTTGGGTTTCAAATCCCTCTTGATTATTTTTCTTCTTTCTTTCTTTCTAGGAAGAAGGACTACAAATAGCAATGAAGTGGGAAACGAATCTTTCAGCCTTTCTAAAGTGATGGAAGCCTCTATTATGTGGCAAGCACTGGGCTGAGCACTTTGCCATTATCTCTTCTGAGCCTCACAACAACCCTGTAAAGTAAAAGCAATTATTATCCTAATTTCTCAGCGGAGGAAACTGAGGCAGACAGAGGCCTAGTGATTTTCCCATGGTCTTACAGCTAGCAAGTATCTGAGGTTGGATTTAAATTCTGGTCTTTTTGACTCCAGACCCAGCATCCAATTTATTAAACCACCTACCTGGATAATAATAATGGAACCACCACTTCTAAATAATAATAGAACCACTTCCAATGATAATGGAACCCCTACTTCTAAATTTTACCACCTTCATACCTAATTTCCTCTGGGGGGAAGTAGCAATATCACTTAGGAAGATGAAATCACAAACAGTGAGTAGACCTGACCAAACACACAGAAGAAATCCATATAGATGGAAACCTAATTTTAAAGACACTGAGGATCAATTTCCAAGATATAGTAAAGAGGAAGAAAAGATTTCAAAAACTTGGAAAAAGATTATAGATAGCATAATTACCAATGAAAAAGATGGCCAAGAAGACAGCAACCACTGCTGACCCATATACTTACTTTCTTATTTCTATAAAAGCTTTGTGAAACTGTTACATGTATGTAGTACAGGTATCCCTGTATTTAAATGTGAGACAGTAATAGGCAGATACTAACAGGCAATTTTTTTAGAGCAAAAACCATCTTCATAGTTTCTACACAGAAATATAGAGATGATAAGATATCACTCTGTCTTTCACCACCATCATTACTACCACTACCACAACTACTACTAACTACTACCACTACTACTGATGATGATGATGATATTAGCTAGCCTTTCTATAGTACCTTAAGATTTGTGAAGTGCTTTATGTCTCATTTATCTCATATACCTCATAACAACCATATGAAGTAGGTACTAATATTAACATGTGAGTTAGTAGAGCAAAACGCATTGTAAAAATCCCCTCTAATAATATGTCTCTCACACACATACTCAGATCATACAAGATTCCCACGACAGGATGACAGATATAGCTTTGCTCAACCAACTGCTGGGCATCAGCAGCAATTGAGGCATTTAACTGTGAGACACACTCACCAAACATTCATACCATCATGGAGTATGTCCTGGTCAAAATCAAAATAGATGAGGGATCTCCTGTCAACAGTGAGATGTTCTGATAGATGACACTGTGTTGATTGCACAGGACCCCAGAACACCGTTGGACCTCCTCAATGAAATCCACAGTCACTCAAAAGACATCATCCTGATCATCAGGAGAAATGAAGTGAATGAATGGAGAAGACATATTGCCTTGACATACAGTTGGATGGGTAATTCATTTAGTCAACCTCAGTATGTCTATCTTAAGACAGGTGCTACAGATGAACAATGATTCATGTCCGGGATTGAATCTGAAGAAATTGGCTTGAACCACATTTGCAAAATTAGGCAGGAATGTCAGTCATTCCAAAAGACAAGCTGCCTCAAAAGTCCATCATTTTAACACCAATGTTCTCCCCTTGATGTTATATGTCTTTATATTGTACAATACCATTATAGTTATCCCTTCCACATCACAGGGGTTAAGGGCATGGTACCCTGTGATATAGAAAAAAAAAATTTTGGCCTTCCCTTCATACCAGAGAAGAAGTCCGATCTATTATGGTGCTAAAAGATAAAATATGTTGATATTATAAAATACAATACATGTATTTTGTCCATTTCTGAGCTTTTAAACTTTTTCTGTGTCATCTGTGGCTTCCTCAAAACTCCCCCAAAAAATTCCCATTTAATTTTTTATGCTGACCCACAATATATCAAAACCACAATAGGGAAACTCTCTATGTGGAAGGGATTAGTGTATTTCAAGAGAATCTCAATTGTGAGTGAACCAAAGGGCTATAGAAAGACCCACTGTGGGTATAAAAAGGCTACAATCTGTTAGCAATAATGATGTGTACTTTGAAAGAGGTATAAAGGTGTCATTAAGGTTACATATGAGTAGGAAAGGAGGAAGACCTAGCAAGAGTTAGAGGTAACAAATGGACATTCTGAAAGACTCACTGTTATCAGCTAAATATAAAAGGAACAGGAAAAGGCCTTCATCATGCTGAGTACAGCCTTTATGTAGGATTGGCAAAAGGATATACATGGACTAGAGTCCCCAAGGGGGAAGACACAAGGATGAATGGCTATTTACTTGGGTAGAAAGAATAAAAAAGTACTTATTAAATGTTTGTTATATGCCAAGTGGGGGCATCTAGATGGCTCAGGGCACAGAGCACTGGGCCTGGAGTCAGGAAGACCTAAGTTCAAAGCCATCCTCACATACTTAATAGCTGTGTAGCCTTGGGCAAGTCACTTAACCTCTGTTTGCCTTAATACACTGTAGAAGAATGGCCCTCTACTACTTTTGTCAAGAAAACCCCACAGACAACAATAGCATGCTATGATCCACATCCAACACTTTGTGACCCTGTGAACCACAATGCAATACACCAGTCTTGGAAAGATAGTGCAGTGGTTTGCCATTTCCCACTTCAGCTCCTTTTATAGAAGAGGAAACTGAGAAAACAGAGTTAAATGACTTGCCCAGGGTCACATAACTAGTGTCTGAGATCAGATATGAACTCAGATCTTCCTTAGTCCCGGCCCAGGGCTCTATCCACTGGGTCACCCATCTACCTCAGTCAGAAATACCTTGGCTTGTATCCTGCCTCTACCACTTACTATCTTGTGAATCTGAACAAGTCACTAAGTTTTGCTGAGCCTCAATTTCCTCATCTGTTAAAAGTGGGTTAAAAATATTTCTACTACCTTCCTCACAATCAAATGAACATGAGGTCCAAGAGATGCAATGTAAGGATGTAAGAAACCTTGAGACCCTAGAGAAATATTAATGATGATGAAGATGATGATGAAGGTGATTTTTAGTTTCCTATACAATCTTTTCCTCTTCTGCTTGTATACAGATATGCTCATTTGGTTTGGTGTTTGTAATAATCTTCTTTTGAAAAATCATTTCCTTATGATCATTCTGCACATGAGACCATCACAAGTAATATCCTATGTACATAAAATGTAATTATACATTCTGTCAAAATTCTATATTCTGGTCATGAGTCATATCCTCTTTCAATGATACTATAAGACTGAATTATCACCTTGCATTAAGATCTCTAATTTGTCTTATTTATTACTCATATTTTAATGCATTTGATATTTAGGAGGCTGTATGGACACAGTGAGGGCAGCTAAGTGTTACAGTGGAATAGAGCACTGGGCTGGGAATCAGAAAAACTCATCTCCCTGAGTTCAAATCTGGCATCAGACACTAGCTGTGTGACCCTGGGCAAGTCACTTAACCCTGTTTGCCTCAGTTTCCTCAGCTGTAAAATGAGTTGGAAAAGGAAATGGCAAATCACTCCAGCATCTTTGACAAGAAAACTTCAAATGGGGTCATGAAGAGTTGGACATAACTAAACAACCACAACAGTAGGGTGAAAAAACACTGGCTAGAAAGTCAGTGTCTAAATCCCACCTCTGACATTCTGCTACCCATGTGACCTTGGGCAGGTCATTTAATCTCCGTGGGCCTCTGTTTTGTCACCTGTAAAATGATAGGATTGTGATGACCTCTGAGGCTCCTTCTAGACCTATGATTCTGTTGCTGGCTCTTAGGTATCGTCTCCAGTGAATCATTGGTCTTCTCCACTGGTTTTCTTTTCCCTATGTCATGCCCTGTGTTCTCTAGGGCATCCATTGTCTATACATAACTAGTTACCCCTTGTTGCCTTCTCTTTCAGGGTAAAATCAGCATGATCATAATCGCAAGTCTCCAGGCAAATAAATTGTTGGCTGTCCTTTCTAGGTGCACTCCACCCCTGACCAATATCCCATCATTTCTATATCTTAATCTGTGATCAGGAACTCTAAATCTCATTCTCAGATACCATTGTTTCCCAGATAATTGTATACTTCCCCAGTCTACCTCACTCTTTTGGATTCTTCCTAGGTGGTGTTGAAAAAGAATCTGTCACCCTCTAAGCTTTTATCTCTATTTAAAAAAAAAAGGTAGATAACCTCTGCCCCCAACCTCCTAGGGATGTGATGAGAATTAATTTGTAAGCTCTATAAAACACTTTTCACTCCCCAGGGAAAGCTGTTATATATCTATAAGGGGGTGATTAATTTTATCTCTCTAAATGTCTCAGGATCGTTTGCCAAAATGATGATTTATTATTTAGGCAACCTTTATATTTCCAAAGGGCTTTTATAATCATTTATACTGGAGAAAGAAATGAAACTGATTAAGGCATTTGAAACTGGTTCTACAGAGGAAAAGTAAAAGGGATTGGGGGCTATTTATCCTGAAGGAGAGAAGGCTGATGAGGGGCTTAATAGGAACTGTCAACTTTATGACAGATTGTAATATGAAGAGGAGACACTCTTCTCCATCTCCAGTGAAGTTAGAATGGGAAAATTTCACCATCTCAGAAGAGATTGGGATTAGACATCAGGAAGAATTTCTTGGAAGGATACCAGAGTAAGTAGAAAAAAGTTACTAGGAAATCCCTTCTCAGCAGATCTTTGCAACCAATGGAGTTATTCATTTGCCTGTAATAGGAATAAAGAGCTATAGGTTGTCAGAAGTCAACTAATCCAGTCCTCCCATTTTATATATGAAGAAACTGAGGCCCAAATTTTACAAATAAGGAAATTGAGTCTGAGAGAGATTAAGTGACTTGCCCAGGGTCACACAGCTGGTAAGAGTCTGAGGTAGTATTTTAACTCAGGTTTTTCTGTCTCCCTTTCAGGGACCCATCGACCACATCAGATTGTCTCTCAAAGAGTCTAAACCTGAAAGTGAAAATAGCCATATGGCAGGCACATCCACATGGAGTATCTTCTCTATATATTCAATCAGGAAGCTGCAGGCTTAGGAAAAGGCATCTTACCCTTTTTGTAAATATTCAAAGAAAATTCTTATGGCAATTCTATTTGTTTTTTTTTTTATTCTTCCCTAAGTTCACAAACAGAAATGTTCAATGGTTCATAAACTCAATGTATTTGTTCCAAATGTCAATGTGTTTCAATTTAAGGAGCATCAGATGCTTGGGGGAAAACCTTTACAAAATGTCCTCAGAATCTCAGATAAGAAATCACATTTTCCATTCTCTTCATTGCCTTTTTTTTTCCTTCATTACTTTGCGTTTTAAAACAATCTGGCCCAGCTCCTGCAGCTAATTCCCCAGTTCTCAACATCTCCCCTCCCATTTGTGACATCATAGTATGTTGGCAGGGAAATTACTATACTATCACAAAGAGTTCTAACTTCAGAGATATAACCTGTTTTTTATCATTTCTTTTTAAAGTTTCCTATGTGGCTCTTAGGGAGAATCTTTAAGCATATATTCATTGCTATGAAACAATTTCTTTTGAAAGAGAAGATTGAAAAGAAAGAACCTCATAAAGTAGAGAAACTGAGGCACCAAGAGATGAAGTGACTTCAACTTGCAACCAAGAAACATATAAGCACTGTGTTCTACATTGGACGCCCAATCTAGCACCCAATTCCCCAGACCGAGAGATGCCCAGAAACCAATGCCACTGAGGAACAATGGACCCCACAGGATCCTGTCTAGAGCTGGAATAACTTCAGAGGCCGTGGAAGTCAAACCTCTGATTTGACAGATGAGGGAACCCAGCAAGGTCAAGTAGTTTGCCCAGTGTCAAACAGGTAATACCTGTCAGAGACAGGATTGTGTCCATATGCTCTTCCCAATGTACCACACTTCCTCTTTCACATGTACTTCTTTCTTCTCGTACTTTCAGACCTTAATTTTTTTCCCTGTCTTCTTCCTTCATTTTGTACTTCCCCAAATGCTTTATTTATATTCTCTTTCCTATTTTCCCTGCTCGTAATATCCTCAGGCCAGTGTCAAGTTCTGGGCAAAACTGGATAGTAGAGACATTTTTTTAAAAATGTTGTTAACATATAATATTATTGAACATATTAAGTATGTTATTACACTTATATGTAAGCATATATCATTATAAGCAAATTAGCATTAAGTATATTATTGATAATGCCACTCTTGAATATAATGGTTCATGTTCATGTCATAGTTACAACTTATAAAACGCTTTCCTTATGATTTCCAAGAGACAAGTGACACAAGTAGTGTCCAACCCATTTTACATATGAGGAAATTCAGACTCACAAAGGTGAAGTGACCAATCTTTTTGAATCTTCAAACTCAGTATCAAGACACTGATAGAAGAGGTCTTCTGCAGCCACAACCAAAATTCATCCTTCCTTTTCTATAGTCCTGCTCTCTTTCCTCATCTCTACCCTCACCACTGCCCCCATTCCCTAGCAAAATCTATTCCCAGGAGAAGTATCTGATAAATTAAGTCATAGTGAGGTGTAAATGACTGGCAAAAGCTTAATGAGTTATTCTTCCCAAGGACATTTACTTCCTAATAGGGAATCCTGTTGTCCCATAGGACTGAAGCTTAATCATAGAATTCCAGGTATCAGAGAATGGAAGGGAAAGGAATAGGGGAGAGGGGAGGATCTTCCTCTGTTTTTTAAATAGACACCACAAAAATAATCCTAATGGCCTAATTCATCTATTCAGCTCAACCCTGCTCAGGGGCATTAGTTGGCCTTGACAGGACAAAAGATATTTTCCCAGACCTCCAAGAACTGACTGACAGTTTCCATGACTGCACATTGGGCAAACGGTCTTCTCAGATGTTAGTAAGCCTCTGAACCAGGCTATCTATACTGCCCCACTGACTCCAGTGTCTACAGAAATGGTGCTGACTGTCCATAATAGCAGAGAACATTTCCCAGGATTTGTCCTGGTTATATCTTGCACACATTCAGTGCATAAGCTTTGACCAACTTTCTACACCTCTTCTCCTTCCTTTCAGTATCATCCAATGACTCAAATAACTCAACCATTCAAAAGCTTTACCCACAGGATAAATTCCCACTCCAACTGAGCTCAACTCCCCTGACCTTTTACCAACATTCACAAGTGACTTCCCATGAGTCTTCAGCACTCGATTACAATATTCTTTTTTTTTCTTTTTTAAGCTTTTCATTGAATTCCCGTTTTCTTTTCTCCAGTAAGGGGGAAGGTGAGTAATTTACACCAGTTCACACCTTCTATAGTGATTTAATATCTTTTAAGCAAAAGCAATTATCCTTGAATCAACAGGACCCTAGTGGGGATGATAATGAGTCTTTCAAACCCTGCAGCTAAGCATTTTGAGAGTGTGGTTTAAACCAAGTGGAGGCCTTTGGTAATCAAAGAGATTGTCCCCTACATCCCACTCTATGAAAAATGGCCACTCTAAGTCACTGCACTCCCTGGTTCTTTCTTTTCAGACTCTTCAGTGAAAGGGGAAAGCCTTCCGCATGCATAAAATATGAGGCTATGGGTTGGCTCCTTCTCCCACCAGAGTCTAGGCAAACTGACCCATGAGCAAAGTCAAGGTTTTTATTCCTAGAGCCATCTGTCATTGCCAGTTTCAAACCATACACTTCAATGTTTGTTTTCTCTGGATTCCTAAGCAAAGATTCCTCTAACAACAGCCACACCTGAAATGGGGTGGGAGGGCGGTGAGAGGGGTTTGAATTATTTATACCAGTTCGTATTTTCTACATTTATTTGCTATTTAAAAAAAAAAAGCAAGGATTAGTGAGCTAGTATGTTGTATCCAGTTTTGGATGGGATCTTTAATTTCATTGGTAAAGAAAAGTCTCAATCAGAAAACTCTCACTATCAATACTAATGCAGTCTACAAAAAGTCCTTTAACGCATAGTTGTACAGTTACCTGGGAGCTCCGAGACTATGAGTGACCTACTTGTCCACCTTGTCAGGAGAGACAATTTGTGTCAGAGGTGGAACCTAAACCTAGATCTTCCTGGTTCAGACTCTCTCTACCCACTACTCCACACTGCCTTTTCTCTCTTTTCCCCCCTTTTTCAGGCATCAGGGTTAAGTGACTTGCCCAGGGTCACACAGCTAGTGTCTGAGGCTGCATTTGAACTCAACTCCTCCCGACTCTGGGACTAATGATCTATCCACTGTACCACCTAATTGCCCAACATTGCCTCTCCTGTGGTTTTGGATTGTATTTTAAAAAATGTCTTACCTGTCTCCCCTCTCCATTAATTCTTCTTTTTTTTTCCCCACCTTTCTGTTTTCCATTCCATCATTAGATATAATGATAGTGAAGAAAAGGAAGTAAACATCGATATAGGCATGAACTGTGGCTACTAGGGGAAGGTGAAGCAGAGAATACAAATAGTATATAAGTCCCTCCAATAGACTGTAAGCTCTTTGAGGGCAGGGGCTATTCCATTTTGTCTTTATATCCCAGACCTAACACAGTGCAAAAAAGTAGATACTTAATAAGTGTTTACCAAAGCAATGACTCTATACATAGTTATTCTTAGGGTAGGACAACTCACAGAGAGCACCAGAGCTAGGGAACTGCCTCCCTGTTGTTTTCTTTGCAGAGACCAGCTTAGATGTCCAACCCTTTTCTTTTTATGTTAAGGACCACAACTTAATAGAAAGAATATGGAGGCAGCTTTCAGCAGTGCCATGAACAATTGGTCACCAAATGGATGTCAGCCATCATAGTGATAATTTGCCTCCAAGCCCAATCAACCTTTGTTTGCCATTTAGATTTCATTCACTTCAGCAAATGATAATCAATAGTTCTCTGGCTGCAGAGGAGCTTCTAGGAACGACAGAATGTTTAGCTAAGAATGCCTCAGAGAGCTTACAATCTAGCAACATTCTCCTGCTTGGTCCTGTTTTCCCACTTTGGATCATCGGTCTGGTACAGTGGGGAAAGTGCTAGGTTAAGTTAGAATCCCCGCTTACTATCTGTGTGACCTTGGAAAAGGACTTGACTTTTCTGGGCCTCAGTCTTCTCATCTGTAAAATGGGGAGATTAGACTGGAGGACCATCTCAATATCTCTGATAAATGTCCACTGTTATCTGAAATTGTATAGCATGTATTTATACTACTACTGCTGATGATTATATGCAGCTGACATTTCTCTATTCCTTCTTGAAGGAAGCAGGGCTTTGAAGGGCCTATAAGCCACCAGGCTTTATAAGCATTATCTCATTTGATCCTCACAATAACTCTGAGAGGTAAATTGCTATTATCATCCCCATTTTATACTTGAGGAAACAGAGGCAGACAGAGGTAAAGTGATTTGCCCAAGGTCACACAGCTAGGAAATGTCAGAGGTCACATTTGAATTCAGGACTTCCCAATTCCAGGCCCAGGACTCTATTTCTTGGGTTTCCTAGCTGCCTCATACATACTTCATGTATTCTGCATGGATTATTGCATTCTTTGGGCTTGTAGCCCCAGTGTCTGGAATATAACAGGTGTTAATAAACATGTATTGACTGCCCATTGTCGGAGCCCAGCCACCAAAGTTTCCTTCCCAGATGCTTAGTGAATGCGCTATGACCTTTCCACCCATTTACCAATGAACTCGAGCATGAACATTTCATTTCCAATTTAAGTTAAACAAGCCTAAACATGGGAGGAATGGGAGGACGTGGCCCCTCCCCTCTGGCTTGGAAGCTAGAGTTAGGAAAACACCCCAATGCTCTTTGTCTCCTTGCTTCTCTTTTTGCTTTCTGTTCATTTCTTCTTATGTGCTTTCATTGAAAATGAACGAAGGCAGGAATCCCAAGGATGACTCACAGTGAGGAGGCACCTCGGGAGTGAGCCTGGTGCAGATGAGACCATCTGGGGCAGCCACCTGCCTGAAGAATGACGACCCTGCTGTATGGGCTAAGTGAGTGGACACACAGAGCCACTATTAATCTCATTAGAACTATCTGGCAAAGGATCCATCACCGAACAGGGGACACGGCCAGCCTCACTGGAAGTGTCCCGTTTTTGTTTTTCCTAATTCTCCAGCTAAAATCTGGTTGAAATCATCTAAACTGCAGTTCCAGTTCCCACAGGGTTCAAGGTTTCATGAGTGCTGCTTCACAAAGGCCTGATTTTGAGTTCTGATTTAGATGCTTACTAGATGTGTGACCATAAGCAAGTCACTGGACCTCTCTAGCTCTCCACTTCTGAAAATGGGGATGGCCATAACTATACTACCTACCTACTTCACAGAGGTGTTGTGAGGGAAGGCTCATTCTGTTTGACCCAGGGGACAGGGAGGAACAAGGCAGAACTAGGAACAATGGATGAAAGAGGCAAAAAAATGTAAATTTTGGCTTCATGAATGGAAAATTTCCAACAAGTGGAGTTATCCAAAAGTGGGATTTACTACTCAGGAGGTAACAAGAATTAGCAAGCACTTCTATAATACTTTAGGGTACACAAATGATTCATATGTTATATGAATAAATGAATGAAGCATTTAATAAGTGTTTACTATAACTATGGGCAACACACTGTGTTAAGTACTGAGATATAAATGGAAAAGTAAGGCAGTCCTCGCTCTCAGGGAGCTCTCATTCTAATGGGGGTGATAACACATATAGAAGGTTTTGGCTACAGGTCAGATGGACAGGTCCCATGATCCTTAGGGGGCAGTGGCAAAGTAGATGGCAATGCTTCTTCTTTAATGTCATTCCCACTGATATAATCGTATGAGTTTCTGATGTCGAACCATTTGACACTGAGCTGGAAGCACTGCAATAGGTTCAGGGTTCTGGGCTGTCTCCATCAGTGTCTGAGGAAGGATGGTGATCAAGGTGGGAGTGGTGGTTTGATCTGCCTGATATATCCTGTCCCCTTTTTCTCCCTTAGGGTGACTTGTCGCTTCAGCTAGGTTAGCTTGCCTGCCCTTTGAGTGGTGGCTGGTAGAGATGGCTATCCCCTTGCCAACAGGAGTTGCCTTCTCAGACATTGACTGATGTTTGGTTAAAAGCAGGACCAGGCCTAGGAGGTACTGCCATCCCCAGGGTTCCTGCTTAAGCCCTGCCCCCCACAATGGTGACAGTTGGCCAGAGGCTATTGCTAATGGTGATGAGACAAGTGGGCCCCTTTTCCACAAATTATATCAGTTCCTATAAGGTAAACATTATTCTTATCCTCATTTTATAACTAAGAAAACAAGCTGAGAAAAGTTAAATGACTTTCCTAGGGCCATTTAACTCATGGTCTCTGAATTAGGATGTGAACCCAGCACACTATCTAGATGCCTTCTGGGAAGGGGGGTGGCTCTCTCCTTGCTGGTCTTCAAGCAAAGATTGAATGATCATTTGAGGGGCATGTTATAAGTGCAATTTTTGTTCATGTACAGTCTGAACTAAACTGCCACTGAGGTCTGTTCCAACTCTAGGATTCCACCGAAGCAATTTGTTAAAGTGTAAAGCACTACGTCTTTGAATGTGAAATCATTCTATTATTGTGTGAGGAGGAGGAGATTGCCTGTTGTCTGACCACCAAAATTCGAGGGACTAAATCTTGTGAGGTGAGTAAGCTGTCCTTCATGTGTCTAGGAAGCTATTTATGGAATCACAAAATCTTGGCATGTAAGAATCTAAAAGAACTTCGGAGATCATTTTGCCCAAAAAAATCCATTTTACAGATAAGGAAATTAAGGCAGCATAGTACAGTAAAAGAGTCAGAAGATCTAAGTTCAAATCCTGGTTCTGCTACTTATTAGCTGCGGGCAAACCTCTTCATCTCCCCCGTCCTTAGTTTCTTCATCTCCAAAAAGAGGATGTGAAGCTAGAGGGCTTTTAAGGTCTTTTACAAGTCTAAATCTATGATCCTAGGAGATCCGGAAAGGTTAAGCCATAAACAAAGCTAATAAATGGAATAAACATAGATTCAAAGCCCCTTGAAAACATTTCAAGAACCACAGGCAACCAACTTAAACCTACCAATGCACTACAATATTTACATAATTGAACCCTGTCCTTCCCACACTGCCTCATGTAACCACAATGCCTTACCTGCCAGCAGAGAGCTATCAAGGACTGAGGACAGAAGACCCAGGGCAGTACTCATGATGGAGTCAGCACAGAAGTTTGCAAGGAGGCCTTTCTAAGCTTACTTCAAAATTTCACTTACCTAAATCTGGTTTCATATAGAACCAGCCTGATTTATTTTAGCCTCTTTAGACTACCAGATTTAGGATGCTTTGCAGATGGGTTAAGTTACTCATTTGTGTGTACATGGGTGTGGGATGATGAAGGAAAAAAGGAACAAAGGAAGGGAGGGAGGGAGGAAGGAAGGAAGGAAGGAAGGAAGGAAGGAAGGAAGGAAGGAAGGAAGGAAGGAAGGAAGGAAGGAAAGAAGGGAGGGAGGGAGGAAGGAAGGAAGGAAGGAAGGAAAGAAGGGAGGGAGGGAGGAAGGAAGGAAGGAAGGAAGGAAGGAAGGAAGGAAGGAAGGAAGGGAGGGAGGAAGTAAGGAGGGAAGGAAAGAAGGAAGGAGGGAAGGAAGGAAATAAGCATTTATTAAATGTCTACTATGTGCTAGGCCCTGTTCTAAGTGTTATACAAATATAATCTCATTTTATCCTGAATAGTAGGGGCTTTTATATCCCTTACTTTACAGATGAGAAAACTGAGAGGTTAAATGAATTGTCCAAGATCAGACAGCTAATAAATGTCTAAATGTTGGATTTGAACTCAGACCTTCCTAACTCCAGAACCAGTACTATGACCTGCTCTGCCATCTGCATGTCTCGGACTTCATGATGAGAGGGTAGGAGGAGCAGTGACAGAAGAAACCAATTCTTGAAACCTAAAGTAGTGGGGTGCTGCTGAGTGCTGGCTCATTGTAAGCTCAATGACTTTGGAGTACGACCCTCTCAGCCATTCTGGAAATGCCCACCAAACCAGAGCGGGCAGCCACCAGTCACACCTTTTCTCTCTATCATGCAGCACCTAACACACCTTCCCTTGCTAAGGCCAGGACTGCATTCCAACCTCCAGTTTCTAGGACCAAAAGGGAGAGGCATGTGGACAGAGTCTACAGCTGTACCTCAGGGTCCTAGCATCCTTCACAGGACCTGCAAAGTTGTTTTGTTTTGCTTTTTTTTTTTTCTGGACCTATGATTTTGTTAGTGTAGGGAGCTTCCAATATGGATATTCCCTCTAACAATGTATATCTCTACCAACACACCTACTCTGTAACCCACAGCCTTAGAACTATAGTTCCTACGCTGTGCACTGGGGCATCAGAAAGAACTCACAGGAGCACCTTGAGATGTTTCAAATTTTCGAGGGAAACACAGAAATTGTCAAGACTTAAATACTCAACATCTGCCACTACAAGCATAAAGTAATTCACAATTTCCACACTAGACTGAGCTACATTTCTTTCTATATGTTTTTGCTTATGTATACTTTCAGCTACATCAACTTCTCAAACTTTCTCATTTGTGAAGTTGTATCCTTGGGAAACTGAGATTTTGGCAACTGCTTGACAAAAAGCAAAAATTAAGGTCAAACAGGAAATGAATGTCATGGTGTCCAATCTGATTCTTCGATTTGACAAGGTATGCAGTGTCCAATAGGGGACTACATCCCATTAATAAGTAATTATGGTTACTTAAGAAGGAAATAAAAATGTTTTTTTCTTCAATTTATGTCTATTTTTTTTTCAAACAGCTGCTAAGTTGTTAGGATGGAAATAATTATTAAGGTTTTTGGACCTAACTATTTAATAAATGGAACTTTGGGGTAGTTCTTTTGACCTAAGGGCAACATAAAAAGTTACTGAGGAAATCAGGGAATCTCTGCTCTTAGAGAGTTATCTGGGTATATACTTGGAATAAAATGAGTTGACCAAGGTCACTCAACCAGCATTTGTCTGATAGAAGACTTGAAACCAGGTTTTCTTGAGTCTGAGACCATATCTCTTTCTTTTTTGAAAATTCTTTTTATTTTTTCCAATTCCATATAAAGAAAATTTTTAACATTCATTTTTCAAATAAAATTTTGAGTTTCAAATTTTCTAGGCCAGGTGGCACAGTGAATAGAGCACTGGCCCTGGAGTCAGGAGGACCTGAGTTCAAATCTGGCCTCAGACACTTAACATTTACTAGCGGTGTGACTTTGGGCAAGTAACTTAACCCCAACTGCCCTCCAAAAAGCAAAAACAAAAAAAAAACAAATTTTCTCCTTCCCCAACTCCTTTCCCTCCCTCTTCCCTAAGATGGTAAGTAATTTGATATAGGTTATATATGTACAGACCAGCTCTCTTTCCACCAAGGCACAGAACCCAATAAATATTTGCTGAATGAATCTGCTGTTAAATGGTTAAGTACACCTGGACTAAGGGAGCGAAGGCCCTTTGTGAAGTGCCTTTTGCATTCCTGGAAAGGGTTGGCCTCGTTTCCCCCAAAATAATAATTACTTGCATTTATAAGATGCTTTAAGCTTTAAAAAGTGCTTTCTTCACTACACCACTGAGAGGTGGGCAGTACAAATTTTATGTATCCATTTTACAGATGGAAAAATCCAGGAATGAGGTGGTTTACTCATGGTGTATTGCCAGTCAATGTCACAGTTAGGATTTTCACCCAGGCCATTTCTCTCTTAAGTTCAACATTGTTACCACTACACCAGACCAAGCTCTGAATAGCTGAGAGATGAAACAGCCTCAGAAATCTTCTGTCAAGGAAAGAATGCTGAATAGAGCAGTTTTTGTGTGAAAGTAACTTTTGGGGGTACAGCCAAGGAGGCAGCAGGCTACAGGTCATCCGGGTACCTGGTTGACAGCAGCCATAATGCTGTTGTGAATTTACACCCAGCACATCACAGACAACTGTGATAGAACATTACATAACTAGGCCATCTTGACTCAGGATTGCAATCCCTAGAGATGACAGGTGACAGCTGATCTTAAAATAGCCACCTAGGGCACGTGTGAAAATAGGCTCACTGCAGCTCTGCTTAGCTCAGCTTTGCTCAGGTGAATAAGGAGACGGAAAGGCAGTGGAATACCAAAATCCCTGGAATGGAAAGAGCTAACAGAGAGCTAGTGGGTGGGAGGTGGGCATGGGGAACTTTTTGGGGGTGCCTTTTGAGGTTGGCTCAAGGGGTGTCCATTAAAGCCCTTGATAGTCACACCAATGGCCCTTCCTGCCATGGAGTACACCAACATGAAGCAATACTCTTTGGATAGAAACACAGTGTACTTAGTCAGGCGAAGGCCATTAATCTGACCTGGAATCCCATTGGTATGATAGGGATACAAGGTCTTTTAGTGATCTCCACCTTCAAAATACCCACCCCTAATAAAGTCATCCTCAATGCCCAAAAGTTTCCATTCAGTGCCCTCTGTGTTCTTAATATAATGCAGTCCACTGTGCAAAGAGATTGTGAATACAACAGGGAGACAACAGGAGACAATCTTGTCCAACTTTCCCATTTGGCGGATGACAAAACTGAGTCTTAAAAAAGTAAAATGATGCACAGTTAATCGGATGAGAATCCAAGGCCTTGATTCTCAAATTTACTCTTTCTACTACAACATTTCTCTTCTCCTAGAATTACAAAGATGTGGTTCCTGTCCTCAGAATATCCACAATAAAAAAGTTCACAAGGAATACTGGGACATGTGAAGATTATAACAGATGTTGAGCTTAAAGAGTTAATAAATTATGTGGGGAGAAATGAGGCAGAAGACTTCGGTTGAATCCCATCTCTGCTGAGACACAGAGACAGAGTTGGAGAGCCCAGAGAGAATGACAGAGAGACAGACAGAGACAGAGAGACAGAAAGAGAGAGAAGAGAAGAGATAATAGAGCATTTATCAATCATTTATTATGTGCCAGACAGCTAGGTGGCACAGTAGATAGGCTGCCAGGAAATCAGGAAGATTTGCCTAGCTGGCAAGGAGTCAGGAGGACTCCTATTCATGAGTTCAAATCTGGCCTCAGACACTTATTAGCTGTGTGACCTGGGCAAATCACATCACCATATTTGCCTCAGTTTCCTTATCCATAAAAGGAGCTAGAGAAAGAAATGGCAAACTGCTCCAGTATCTGTGCCAAGAAAACCCCAAATGGAGTCACAAAGAATCAGACATAACTGAAAATGACTGAACAACAGCAACATGCACCAGATATTGTGCTAAGATCTGAGAATACAAATACAAGCAAACAGGATAGTCTCTACCCTCAAAAAGCTTATGTTCCAATAAAGGAAGACAACACTAACTGAATGATGGCAGGTAAAATTGGCTTAGGCAATCTGACCCTTAATGTCTTCATCTGCAAAATGTAGAAAACCAAATCTGTACTGCTTATTTCACAGGGATATTGGGAGGAAAGCATTTTGCAACCTTTAAGATGTACCACAGAAATATGAGTTCATATTAACAAAGATGGTGTTTGCATTGTTATTATAATTGCTATTTTTATTCTCACTGTCAACAACCTCAGGTGGATGGTGTGAAATGAGCCAGGCCCTTAAAGTTCCACCTGCCACAGACTCTCAAAACCAAAGAAGGGGGAAAAAAATAAAAAACAAAACTAACAACACTCCAAAGCACACAATTAAAGCTTTAAAACACAGCAGGAAACAGTGTACAAAGATCAAAGTCGGCTTCCAGCCACATGTGGAAGGTAAGCTTTTCAAAGGCAGACATTGTGAGCTTTGCTTGTGAAGGTCCCTCTGATGTTGGGGGAGGAAGGAGGGGGCGGTTAGAGAGGGTGCTCAGGACAGATTCACTGAGACTATTCCGAGGAAATGTCTACTACTAAGAGCTCCCTTAAAGAAAATCCAAGTAAAAATGAATGAAATTATTTATCAAGTATGGTTTGTAGATATCTAATAAGGTGGGGCAGATACCAATGGTTTAGGGTGAGTACCTATCTTCCAGTCTCACAATAGGAAGGCAAATTAGATGTGACTTCCTGAAGTTCCTGATATCCCTTCATTTCTAGGATGATCAGCCAATCAATCAATAAATATCTATTAAGTGTCTATGATGGGTTATGTTATTATGTTATGTTGTTAGAGGTAGAAAGACAAAAAAGAAGCCATTTCTTCCCCCAAGGAGCTTATATGTTATTGGTGAGACAAGTTTCACCTATATAATCAAGTCAGTCTCTAAATAAACTAGGGCATTTTCCTAAACAACCTGATGACAAGAGGGTAAAGGAGTTTGCTAAACAGCCCTACAGCAGTATAAAGCACTGGTCAAAGGTAACTCATGAAACACTCAGGGAGCTTCTTGTAATTGGTTAACTGAGGAGAAATTGTGACTTTGGTACTATTAAAAACAATAATAAAAGTTGGTATTATTCTGTAATCAACTTGAACCTTCCATGGAGGCTCCATCCCTTTGGGAAAAATCAAGTAACAAATGATCTTATTCTCTGAGTCCTTCAGAACCCAACTCCAAACTACTGCTTCAACCTTATTGTATATGATGCCCCTTCACACACAAAAACTGGCTGTCTTGTAGTTTGCTCTTTAGGCTCATCACTCTATTTCCCATTTCCATGCCCATGCCTTGGTTGTTCCTCTATATCAAACCTCAATGTAAGTACCCTCCCCCTTCTACATCACTTTCCAGATCTGTCTAGCTACTACCTTCCAGATCTCTTGCTGTATTGTATATATTTTGTATATATTTATGTAATGCCTAGACACACACATGTATACATTCATGCACATACATACACACACACACATATAGCCCAAGTCTCACAGAGCAGGTTTTTCTAGAAGACATCTAACTCAGGTTCAAGTTAATCAGGAACGGTACCTTTAAAATTATAGTTAATGAGCCCCTGTTGATGTGCTTATCTTCAATAGTCAGACAAAGGACAGAATTAGTTTGAATCAAAGACATTTAGTAGTTAGCATTTATATGGTGCTTTAAGGTTTACAAAACACTTAAAAATATTAGCAGTATTCTTTACTGAAATGGTATAGTAAAAAAAAAATGTACTAACACAATTACTTCTCTATAATCTTTAGACTCTCTCCCACAAATATACCCAGGATCAGTGGGGAGAGTGGACACACATGGAGGTCGTAAGAAAATACCTCTATAGGGTGGGGCAGGTAGGTGGCCCAGTGGATAGAGCACTAGGCCCAAAGTCAGGAAGACTCATATTCATGAGTTCAAATCCAGCCTCAGACATTTACTAGCTACGTAACCTCGAGCAAGTCACTTGACCCTGTTTGCCTTAGTTCCTCATCTGTAAAATGAGTTAGAGAAAAAATTGGCAAATGACTCCAGTATCTTTGCCAAGAAAATCCTAGATGGGGTCATGAAGAGTCAGACATGACTGAACAACAACACCTCTGTAGAAATATGTATAGCCAATGGATGTCTGAGAAGAAGCAACTCATACATCCCATACTGTAGACATCAGGGCCTCTGTTATCTTTGGGATGCTCTAAATGTCTTGGTCTCATAGTTTCTTTTGGATGCTTCTCCACTTTTTTTTTTATTTTAATAGTTTTAAATAGGTTTTTTGCACTAAATAGGTGGCTGAGAAGGAACCACATAGACTGTGTTCTTCCTTTCCCAAGGAACAGAATGCATAAGAAAATCTTCCCTCTAGAGGATTAAGTGCCTTCAGCTCATGAATTCAAGAATTCTTGAATTAGGAGTTACCTATAAAGTAATCCTCTCTTGTTTAGTGGCAGGTCTTAAATCTTATGCAATCAGAATTGTATTTCCTTGGGATTAAAACCCCTTCTTTTTAGCCAATTGGAGTATTTTTCTCTCATTAGGTAGCTCTGATTTGGACTATCATATTCTTGGGAATTTTTATTTTGTGATTCCTTTCTGGGGATGATCAGTGAATTCTTTTTATTTTCATTCTGCTCTCTGGTTCTAAGAGTTCTGGACAATTTTCATTAAAATTTCCTGAAATACAGTATGCAGACTTTTTCTGATTATAATTTTTAGAGAGTCCAATAATTCTTAGATTTTTCTCCCCTTTACCTATTTTCAGGACATTTGTTTTTTATATATTTCTTACATTTTCTTCCCCTTTTTGGAGGGGAATGTTTGTTTTGACATTTCTTGTTATATTTTTAAGTCTTTGTTTTCTGTCTAGTTTATTCTAATTTTAGGACATTCAGTTCTTGCTTAAGGTTTTCCATAGTGTGTTCTAAGTTATTTTTCTTTGCCATTCTGTTATCACCTATATCATTTTTTCTAGATAATCTTGTAGTCCTTATAGCTACTTTTTTCTCTGTAGCTTTATCTGAATTTGTTGTGGGATGATTATTTTCTTGGGGTTTATCTCCTGGGCATCTCTCAAGACAAGGTATTTCCTCATGGGAATCAGGGTTTTTCCTCAATTTGTTCATTGGAGGAAGAAGGTGGGGGATGGGCAGGGACAGAGATCAAATATTTCACTAGACTATTTGTCTTATTTCCCAAATAGTTTAAAATAATAGGTGACCTACACTTAGGTCATAATCCACCACTGAACTGACAAAGGACTTAAGTATAGTGGACTAGACTAAGTTTCTCCTTTAAAAGACCCTGGGAACTGTGCCTGGGGGCTCCCTTTATTCATAAGAACCACTCCTTGCTTGAAGTTCCAACTTTGTCCCTAGAACTGGGCTCCCACCATACACTTTAGAGACTGCTGCTACTGGACTTTGCATAGTCCCTGTCTCCTACAGCTTGTCTGGGGCACTGGTGCCCCTCTAGAATTCGCACAGAATAGCTGAGGCTGCTCTCTTTGTTTGACTAGGGCTGGGTTGGGGCTCATGTGGGATTGGGCAGGTCTCAGGCTCCATTTCCAGCAGTACTTAGTTGAACCCCTCAGACTCAACCAGCTAGCCCACAAATCTTAAATTCTTTGCTTGGGCAATATGGAACATTCCCAAAACACTCCAAAGATACTCCTCTTTAGGACAGAGAAAGTGGGACTGATTGGGCCAAGGTGCAGCAGAGCCTAGACAGGGAGTGCTAGGACCTTGGAGAGTTCCAGGAGCAGCTTTCTGCTTTGTCCTTTGGGCTTGGCTCTCCACCAGCCCCATGACTTGTCTGTCCTAGCATCTTTGGAGGACTCCACAGGTTGTTCTGTAAATTGTCTAGAGGTGATCCTCTTTATGGCCTGGTAGAGTGGAGCATCTCTAAGCCCCACTGGACTATTTGGAGAGGATCTGGGATCCTCTCTATGTTAACATGAAGCCACCTTTCCCAGGGGCCAGACTGTAAATGACCCAGAATTCCAGTCAAAGGAGTTTGACTATATAATTTACATTTAGTTAGGAAACACTTGTTCTGGCAAATTATGTCTAAATTTCAGTGCAAATTATTGCCCTGGTTATATAATAAAGACAAATTCAGAATGTGTCACTGATAGAGCTGACTGGGAAATTCACTGAATAGGGTGAATACCTTTCTAATCAATGATAGGAAAGACAGTTAGAATGGGTTAGACTCTATGGAAAGGTTACTTGTCTCTGGAGAACAATGTGTTCCCTTCTTAAATGTCATTGGGGTAACTGCTCTAAGATATAAAGGAGGCCATCCCTATACAAACATATAGTTGAGAAATGTGCTCGTTTATAAGATACAAGCTTCATTTTGGATCAGTGGCCTATGACAGACATCAGGAAAAAAATGACAAACTCCTGAAAGACTAGCCTATTACTATGGGGTTATAGAACACTGGGAGGAACGCAGTGATTGGGATAGAGAAGGTTATTAAATTCCTTATTCCTTCCTGGAAAAGCTGTAAGCATCAGAGGAAAATATTTCTTCTGGTATGATCGAGGCACAGCATAGCCTAGTGCCAGTGGATGATCCTAATGAGTCATCTGGACATTCTGTTGATAAGTATCTATTGAGCACCATCAGCATGTAATGATGTGCTAAGTCTTTAGGAAAAGTCCTAAAGATCGTCTTCCATCACAGTCCTCCTCTATGCATCATTGTCTCAGGGAAGGGATATTGGGCTCTCCAGGTCTATGCCAAATGAACTCAAACTCTGACAGGTCCCAACAAGGTGGAAAGTTTGGGGACATTGGCCAAATTATGGACCAGCATCTAAGGACAAGTCTCTCTAGTTTCAGAGAGGCTCATCACCAGAGGTTTGATCACAAGATGATGGGTTTTAATGGACACATAAACTCATTAAGAACTATCTACTAAGAACATATGATTTGGGGGTAGCTAGGTGGCACAGTAAATAGAGCACCAGCCCTGGAGTCAGGAAGACCTGAGTTCGAATCTGGCCTCAGACACTTATCACAAAAAAACAGCCGTGTGACCTTGGGCAAGTCACTTAACCCCAGTTGTTCTATGTTCCCCTCTCCAAAAAGCAAAAAAAAAAAAAGAATATATGGTTTGGGATATACATCAATGTAGCACATTCCAACAGTGATGGAAATCACAGGTCCTTGAAGGATTCTCTATCAGACTTGGTGTCTGTCCTCAAAGGGCATTACAAATTACAATAAGCAATATAGTAAGCAATAATAACGCATATGCATGTACGTTTTAAGATTTTAAAACACTTTTCTAACAAGAGCCCTGTGAGATAAGTAGTAAAAGTTGTATTAAGTCCATGTTACAGATAGGGAAACTGAGACCCTGATAAGTAAAGTGGCTTTCCAATTGTCATACAGGTAGTAGGTGTCTGGAGAAGGAACAAAATCCAAGCCTCCTGACACCCAGTCCAAAAGTCTTGCTACAATGCCATGTTGTCTCTCCAGATATACATGGAATCAAAATACTCAAATATTCCAGTGATCTCATAATTGGAGTTAATTCCTCCAATGATGTATATCACAACCTAGCCATTACTGCCTAGCATGTGTGACTGTTGTCCTCCCATATCCACCCATCATGTGGAGGTTGAGGGGAAGGAGGTGCTCCCTTGTTTTCCTTGACACTTTGAATGTACCAATGGTGTGTTTAGAGCCAGGGGTGGGAAACCTGTGGCCTTGAAGCCACATGTGGCCCTCTAGGTCCTCAAGTGCAACCCTTTGACTGAATCCAAACTTCACAGAACAAATCCCCTTAATAAAAGGATTTGTTCTGTAAAATTTAGACTCAGTCAAAAGGCCATACCCAAGGACCAAGAAGGCCATATATGGCTTGGAGGTCACAAGTTCCTCACCCATGGATTGGCTACTCCTCAATCTTGCCATAGGACAAGGCCATCTCCTTTATTCCTGCCACATATTTTTTTAACATTCTTTCTCTGGTTCTCACTTAGGCAACAAGCATTTATTGGCACCTACTATGTGAGAGGCAGCAAGGTGGCATAGTAGATAGAGGGATAGATAGGAGTCAGGAAAACCCATCTTCCTGAGTTCAAATCTGGCCTCAGATACTTACTAGGTGCATGACCCTGGGCAAGTCACTTAACTCAGTTTCCTCATCTGTAGAATGAGCTGGAGAAGGAAATGGCAAATCACTCTAATATTATTTGCCAAGAAAACCCCAAGTGGGGGCACAAAGAGTAGGACATGACTAAAAATGACTGAGCAACAAATGCGATGGGTGCTGTGCTAGGGGCTATGGATATTAAGACAAAAGACCCAGCTCTCATAAAGCCCTCAGTCTAACAGTTAAGACAGTACGCATTTGTACAATTAAATAGAGGATGTGTGTGTGTTTTGCTGCTCAGTTGTTTCAGTCATCTTGGACTCTTTGTACCCCAATTTGGGGTTTTCTTGTCAAAGATACTAGGGCAGCTTGCCATTTCCTTCTCCAGCTCATTTTACATATGAGGAAACTGAGGCAAACAGGGCTAAGTGAATTGCCCAGGGTCACACAGCTATTAAGTGTCTGAAGATTGAATTTGAATTCACGTCTTCCTGACCTCAGGCCTGGTATTCTATCCACTATCCTATTCTATCCTATATTCTATGCATATGTGTGTATGTGTGTATATATATATATGAATATGTATATATGTATATGTATGTATGTATATACTTGTGTGTAAATAGATACATAGATATATAGACAGATGTGTAGATAGATCAATATACAGATCAATCCACAGATAGATAGAGATAGATATATAGATAAAGTAGATACATACATACATGCATACATAAATATATAGAGACAGATCCACACAAAATTAATACATGGCAATTTTGGAAAGGAAGCCACTAGTTAGTAAGAGGATCAGAAAAAGCTTCATACAGAAAGGTGGCACTTGAGTTAAGTCTTCAATGAAACCAAGGAGCCTTAGAGTCAGAAGGGAAGAGGGAGTACCTACCTCTAAGACACAGTTTTGTTTTGTAATGTGTGACAGTCTCCTCACACCCACCATGCACCTCTCTCTCCATTGCCCTCTGGCTGATACTCATTTTCAATTCTTCCAAGACAGTAGCTTTCATGACTCACAGCCATATATTAATATATAATGATAAATTATAATAGTGTATTGAAGACAAAAAGAATATCATGGATTTCATTAGTAGTCTAGAGAATGATCTAAGGCATCCTAGAAGGCATTCTGGCAGAGGTGGCCTTACGAGCCAGTGGAGTATGACAGAAAGAATGCTGGATTTGGCATCAGAAATCCTGGGCTTGAGTGCTACTTCCATCACACTAAGGTGACTTTGGACAAATAACTTTACCTGAATGACCCTCAGTTTCTTAATCTGTAAAATAGGAGTTTGGGACTAGAAAACCTCCAAGGTCTTATATTCTAGCTCTAATATTTTTTAGTCTTAAAATGTGACCTGAAAGTGAGGAAAGATAAAATATAATAAATCAGAGGGAAGAGGTTGCTTTATATGAATGGGGCAAGCTGGGTTAACTGAAGCAAGAAAATAAGGATGAGATATGGAGAATAGAAAGGAAAAAGAATTCACAGAAACAAAAATTTCTAGTCAGAGAAAGGAAAGAAGATAACAGATAACCTGGTTAGCTTAAGGGAGACATAAGGTGTCCAACCAATGATTTCATTTGTGTGTGGAACTTTCAGTGTGGAAATGCCCTCTACCAACACAGATCTGCAACTTCTGTATGCTTTATATTCTTAGAGAGTTACCTAGGGCAGTGAAAGTTTAAATATATGGTTGCACAACTACTATGTGTCTTAAGTAAGACTTGAATCAAGGCCTTACTGACTTCAAAACTAGCCTGTATGATACAGCACAATCACACGGTCAGCCAGTGACTATTAGGCTGATTGTCAGAAATGTACCTAGAGATGTGATTTTTAATGATACTATGAAAACCTGCTTATAGCTCTCTTATAAAATGGAGTTAATTTAAATTCTAACTTCACAATATGATATCAACACCTCTCACTCAGTTCGGCCACTTACTACTACCTAAGTGAGCTTGAACAATTAACTTAAGTTCTCTGGGCCTCAGTTGCCTCATCTGAAACAAATGAGAGGATTGTACTAAATAACCTCATAGGATCTTTCATACTGCAGAGAGAAAGAAAGAAAGAAAGAAAGAAAGAAAGAAAGAAAGAAAGAAAGAAAGAAAGAAAGAAAGAAAGAAAGAAAGAAAGAAAGAAAGAAA
>NW_027187247.1:1218026-1278154 GCF_028583685.1 Petaurus breviceps papuanus
AAAGAAAGAAAGAAAGAAAGAAAGAAAGAAAGAAAGAAAGAAAGAGAAAGGAAGGAAGGAAGGGAGGGAGGGAGGAAGGAAGGAAGGAAGGAAGGAAGGAAGGAAGGAAGGAAGGAAGGAAGGAAGGAAGGAAGGAAGGAAGGAAGGAAGGAAGGAAGGAAGGAAGGAAGGAACAAAAATGGCAGAGTAAGACCAGGGACTTGCTTACTTGCTTGAGCTCTCCTCCAAATACCTGTAAAAATGACTAAGAAAATTATAGAACTACAGAACCCACCAAATGACAGACTGAAGCAAATCTGCAGCCCAACACAACCTGGAAGGTCGACAGGAAGGATATATCACACGGGGCAGGGAGTGAAGCATAGTCCAGTGTGGGTTGCATGAGCACAGACCAGGCCAAAGCATGTCTCAGGGGACTGAATCACTGGCAGCAGTGGGGGTTTTCAGGTTTCTCAACCCACAAAGGTCAAAGACAGTATAGAAGGTCAGTGGGATCTGGGTGAAAAAGGAGTGCAGTCCAGCTGGGTCCAACCCAGCCCCAGGGCAGCAGAGGTGGTAGTAGTGGCAGCGGTGGTGGCAGAAGCTGCAGCAGCAGTAGTAGCAGCTTCTAGAGCTCTGGGACCACAGATGGTGGAGATTCGAGCAGCTGACACAAAATCCCTGAAGCCTGGGACAGTATACCCACCCTCCCATACCCCCATTGGAAACAGAGTTAGAAAGTCAAATATTTTGCTGGGAAGATGAGCAAACAGCACAAAAAACTTAGACAATAGAATCTTACTTTGGTAACAAAAAAGATCAAAACACACAACCAGAAGAAGAGAACAAAGTCAAAGCTCCTGCAACACTCAGTTGGGTATCTGAGCCTACAGGAAAGTAGGGTGAAAGGGCATGGGGGGGGAATGATAGAAGGGAGGGTAAATTGGGGAGGGTGCAGTCAGAAGCAAACATTTTTGAAAAAGTACAGGGTCAAAGGAGGAAGCAGAATAAGTGGGTGGTGGGATAGGAAGGAGGGAAATAGAATTCGTCTTTCACAACATGACTGTTATGGAAGTGTTTTGCATGACTATACATGTATAACCTATACTGAATTGCTTACCTTCTCAATGAGGGTGGGAGAGGAGGAAAGAAGGGAGAGAATTTGGAACTCAAAGTTTTAAAAACAAATGTTAAAAATTGTTTTTTACATGCAACTGGGAAATAAGAAATGTAGGCAATGGGGTATAGAAATCTATCTTACCCTGTAAGAAAGTAAGGGGGAAGGGGATAAGAGGGGGGGCATGATAGAAGGGAGGGCAGACTGGAGGAAGCGGTAATCAGAATACATGCCATCTTGGGGGGGGGAGGGGAGAGAAAATGTAGAACTCAAAGTCTGGTGGAAATGAATGTGGAGAACTAAAAATAAATTAATTAATTAAAAGATGAAAGAAAAAGAGAAAGAAAATAGAGAACAAGAGAGAGAAAGAGAAAAAGGAAGGAAGGAAGGAAGGAAGGAAGGAAGGAAGGAAGGAAGGAAGGAAGGAAGGAAGGAAGGAAGGAAGGAAGGAAGGAAAAGAGGGAGGGAGGAAAAGAAGAAAAAGGAAATGGGCTTCAAGTTGCAGAAATTCACTGATAATGACAGTTAAGTATAACAGCAAAATAGAGTATTTTACAATACACAGCACTTTACATAAATTATCTCATTCGAGTCTCACAACAACCCTGCTAGGTTGGGTAGTGGAAGTATTACCCCCATTTTACAAATGGGAAACTGAGGAAAAGAAAATCTTAAGGTGGCATAACTAGGAACTGACAGAGTCGGGAATTAAAACTAGATCTTTTGACTCCTAGTCCAGAGCTTTTTCCATTCTCACCTATAAGAGACTAAGGAATTTCTTACCCTGAAGAACTTTAAAATAAAATTTCTTTCCCATTTCCAAAATTCAGTGTGCTTCCTTCTAGCTCTTCTTTGCCTTTGTACAGACTGCATTTCATGCTTAGAATACAACTTAGAATACAACTTTTGGAGTCCCTAGCTTCTTTCAAAGCATAACTCGTGTCACCTCCTACATAAAACTCTTCCTGATCCCCAGATTCATTATAACTATGGGGCAAAGGGGTAATGTATAATAACTGTGAAAGGTGGACCTATAAGGAAAGCTGAGCTCCACAGAATCAATGCTTTCCAAATGTGGTGCTGCAGAAAACTTTTGAGAGTTCCTTGGACGGCAAGGAGATAAAATCGGTCAATACTTAGAGAAATTAATTCAGACTCTTCTGAAGAAGGTCAAATACTGAAGCTGAAACTAAAATACTTTGGTCACATAATGAGAAGACAGGACTTATTGGAAAAGACCCTGATGCTGGGAAAGACTGAAGGCCAAAGGAAAAGGGGACAGCAGAGCTTGAGGCAGATAAACAGTGTCAAGGAAACAATGAACATAAGCTTGGACAGACTTTGGGAGATAGTGGAGAACAGAAGGGCCTGGATTGCTGTGGTCCATGGGTTCATGAAGAGTTGGACACAACTGAACAAATGATTATCGACAAAAAGAAGTTCTACACCAGGGCACTGACATCAGTTGAGAAAGGGGGAGGCCAGTGTTTCCTCCCAGTGTCTTGCCTTGTCGATCTCTGTTGCCTTAAATCATGTTGCACCCATCCCCAGTATCTCATTTTCATTTCATTTCCCCCTTCTCTCAACTCCCACTAACCGTTAACCTCATAGACACAAGAGATATAATCTCTTCCCTCATTCTGGCACAACTGAAACCATAGTCAAATTCCTCTATGTACCCACTACCTTGTACCCCAGCTGACTGCTTCCCATTCCATTCAAATGCATTTGCCCCAAGTTCATTCAGTTTTGCTTACAAACCCAATAAAGCTCTTATTTGTCAGTGCTTCCTCCTACGAAGTTACTTTTATTTTAGTTATCTGTGAAATATATATACATACATATATGTATATGTATGTACATATATAGAGAGAGAGATGGGGGGGGGGGGAGAAGACAGAGAGGCACAGAGACAGAAAGAGACAGAGACCAAGAGAGACCGAGAGAGACACACAGAGAGACACAGAGAGAGAGAGAGAGGGAGAGGGAGAGAAAGAGTGAGAGAGAGACAGAGAGAGAGAGAGACAGAGAGAGACAGAGAGAGAGAGAGAGAGAGAGAGAGAGAGAGAGAGAGAGAGAGAGAGAGAGAGAGAGAGAGAGAGAGAGAGAGAGAGCGCAAGAGAGCAAGCACTCCTTGAGGGCAGGGACTATTTAATTTCTTTCTCCCTCGGGATTTCTAGTGCCCAGCATAGTGTCTATTAATAAATGTTTGAACTGAATTGTTGAACAGTAAGCGTTCTTTTTTTTGCATGGGAATGCATTCTATGACTTCTGGGGGTCCCTCCCAGCCCTATTATGAAAAGCAATACTTTTTACAGTATCAGCACATTGCAGATCACTCTTTAACTTAAGAACAAACTGCAATTCATGCTTCCTGCTGCCTCTTCTACTCTGAGTGCATTCCTTACTTTGTTCTTCTGTGTATCTTGTCTTCTTTTCATATTTGGAACTCACAAGTCCAAAACCATGCAGAAGATATTTTTGGTATTCAACCAGACCTAAACAATTATGACAACTTCAAAATGAGAAGAAATTAAGCTCTGAATATGAATTCTTTGCTCTCTCAAGCATGGCCCCTTTACTGAGCAAGCCATAATGGCAATCAAGTAGGTTATGCACTGTGACAATAATGTAACCATCTTTTTAGTCTTTTCAAGATATTTAATAATAATGTGAAATGGGAGTCTCAAAGGGTATGTGTAGTAATGGAAGTGCCCCATCCACATGATGTCACAAACCTGCCACCAATACCCTTCCATGCCAATATGTCTTTGTGTTTTAGATTTCCTTCTCTCTATCAAGAAACACTTCTTTGGCATGGAAAACTGTGAGAGGCAAAAGAAGTCCCCTGCATGCAGGTACCTTTTCTCTCATTCTCTGTACAAACACATACTCTTTCTTTCCTTTCCTTGATTCTTCAAGTGCTACCCAAGGATTTGGAGCTGAAAATAGAAACAATGGAAACAGCCAAAGTTCAAGAAATACCCATGACCCACTAGTTATTTTTAGTGGGGAAGTTGTTCCCCAAGCCCTGGTTATTTGAGATGTGACATTTCCCTGAGGCTCTAGGTAAATGAATTAGAATTTGTAATCATACATCTCCTTAGCTTTACTTCAAAAAGTGACCATGGTTGGTAATTATCCAGAGGCAGTAAGGCTTAAGGTAAATAATAAAAATAATAACGATATCTAAAATTAATGTATAGCATTTTAAGCTTTTCTTTTTAAATTTATTTTATTTTGAATTTAGGAAATAAAACAAGCGGTTCCATAACACAGTATAATTAAAAAGATAATTGCACATGAAACTGAAAATCAATTATGTACAACTTGCTATTCCTGTTAAATATATAATAAAGTTATCAGGTAAATTTATTTTTTCCCTTTTTTCCCTCTCCCCCCACACCACAGAGATGGCTACCACTAGACACAAATAGGTATATATATATATATGCTATATGTAAAATCATTCTATTCATACTTCTATTTGTCTGTTCTTTCTTTGGATGCAAATAGTATCTTCCTTCATACAGCCTTTGTAGTTAATTTGAGGATGTATGGTAGTCAAGATTATTTACTCAAAATCTTCTTAAAACAAAAGTGTTGTAGGGCCATCCAGGTAGCTCAGCGAGTAGGAGCACCGGCTCCAGTGTTGGGATGACCTGGGGATCAAATCCCGGCTCAGATACTTAGCACCACACCCAGAAATAACTGGCCATGTAACCTTGAGCAAGTTACTTAACCCCGATTGCTTATATATATATATATATATATATATATATATATATATATATATAAAAATAGTGTTGTTAATGTATACAACATTCTCTTTGTTCTGCTCATTTTGCTCTTTGTTATTTCATTTTGCCTTAACGTTTGCAAAGCATTTCACATATCTCATCTGATCGTCACAAAAACCCTGTAAAGTAAGTGCTATTATTATCCCTATTTTTCAGATAATGGTGAAAGAGGTGGAGTAACTTGTCCAGGGCCATGCAGCTAACAAATGATTAAGGCAGGGGTCATACTCAAATCTTCCTGTCTCCAAATCTAGGGTGCTATCCCCTATGCCAACTAGCTGCCACAAAAAATTCTATACAAGAAAGCAGGAAAAGAGTTCTAGTAGCATCTTTAGTCACTTTGTAGGTCTGTGTCCATTGGCAAGTCATTTAACCTCTATGGAGTATGTTTGCCTTATCTATAAAAATTAGTATAATTACCTTATATGAAGTAGCAATGGTTTGAATGACATCTTAAAGCCCCTTTCAGCTTTAAAAATCTATATTCTATAACTGATGGAATATCAAAGAGGACAATTTTGAGTAACTACTGATTATTTAGGGCAGTTAGGTTGTATGTATATCTGGGGTAAGATTGGGTTCAATATCTATATGGCAAAATCACTTTATATGTCTCTTTTAAAACCTTGTGTTCTGTTTAAATGTGCTTTTAAAAGTTAAGTTCAGGTATAAATTGGTTTGGTAAAGCAGATGTTGCAGAAGCAATCTGTATCAAATAGCAGTTTAGTACCTAATCCTGTGAGTGTGATAGTTGCTAGGGGACCATTCAGGATGTAAATTAATCAGTAAATACCTAGCAGTTAGATATCAGAAAGGAAAGGGGAAGCTTGGAAACAAGTTAGTCAGGTGGAGTGAAGGGAAAATTACTCTCTTCTGAGAAGGAAAAAAAAAAAGAAAGAAAATTGTGGTGTTTCCATGAGGACTGAAGCATCATGCTCTGGGGTTAAAAAAAATTCTCTTTCTCCTTAGCCATGAGGGGAGATGAAGAGGCTTCAAGCAAGGAAATTGGCAAGGTAAACAGAGCCTTTCTTCTGATAAATGCTAAGCAGAGAGTTAGAAGTCTTTCTCTGGAGAGAACAGCAAAGACTGGAGCAAAGCTGTCCGTAAGAGTTTTTACAAGCTGTGCCCCAGTATGGCTTAAGTAGTGAGAATGCCTCAGAACGAGTTAGAAGTAGGTACTCTGCTCAAATCTGAGGAGACAACCAAGGTTCAAAAGTGATTAACAACAGATGTTAGTAAGCAAGGTATTAAATTGTACCTAGAACTTTGCATTTATTTAAATCTTGCTCTAAATAGTGTCTCATGTAAATATTTATGCTAATGTTCTTTAGTAAAGGCACACTGTTAATGTTTTTTTAATCTTTTTTCTTAGGCATATAGTAAAATCTTGTTATCACCTTGTCATTCATCATTTTACAGGGCACAAAGACTACTCCTCCAGAAACCCTAACTGCTACTTGCCTTCAGACTTGAAGTCTTTTTGTAAGCTACAAAAGGATATCTCTCTCCCTTTTTGCTTCTTTGCTCAACATTCACATTTCATCAGACCCTTACATATCCATGAAAAATATCAAGAACTTCCTATAATTTTAATTTCAAAGCATTCTTGAGCAAAAGATCATGCAAATCTTTTTTTTTCCTCTTGGTTAGCCAAGATAAACCAGGCTTTTGAATATTGCAGTCATAACCACTGTCCTATTATCCATGTAGTGGCAGTTTGCCCTAATTTCAGACCTAAGAGGAATTTAATTCCATAAACATTTATTAAGTTATCTATCTGTGCATAGAAAACTATTGTAGGGTACTCGATAAGCTATAAAGTATAGTAAGATCTCATGGAGTTTATACTCTATTGAGGGTGTATGGTGCATGCACAATAATTATAACAAATAATGTAAGTGTATATATAATAATATATAATAATGTAATAATGTAAGTGTATATATAATTACAATTATGTAAGCACATATGTAATCATAACAAATTATATAAATGTATTAAGAAGATACAAGAGAAATATTCAAGAAAGTTCAAAGGAAGAGGGGCATTGTCAATTGGGTTGCCATTTCCATTACCCATGGAAGGTTTCATGGCGGAGGTAATATTTGGGTTGGATTTTAAAACGTAGGTAGGAACTCAACAGCGATGCAGGATGAAGGGCTGGAAATGGGGCAGAGAATTCCAAATATAGAGAATAATATCTCAGGTACAAAGGTAGAAAAGTGAACATAAGTCCTGAGAACAAGGAGAAGCCCAATTTGGCTTCAGAGTAGAGGATATGGAAGGGAGAAGCAAAAGGTTAGACAAGACAGTTAGAATGGCACTAAACTGTGAAGGACCATAGATGCCAATTAAGTCCCTCTAGAATTTTAACACTCATGCTGGTGACCCCTCTAATATCCTACCAATACAATTTTTTAACTTTCTCCACATGGAAAGATGCCCTTTGGCTCTTTTAAACCAGACATTGGCATGATCATCTTCTTACTTTCAAAAGTGTTGGATCAGAGAGTTTGAAGTGGAAAGGACCTTAGAGGTCCTTTAGACCATAACCCAACCAATCTCCTCCCCTTCTTTTATTTAAAGATGAAGAAACTTGGGGCGCCTAGGTGGCACAATGAATAGAGCACCGGCCCTGGAGTCAGGAGGACCTGAGTTCAGGTCCAGTCTCAGACACTTAACACTTACTAACCGTGTGACCTTGGGAAAGTCACTTAACCCCAGTTGCCCTGCCCTCCCCCCTCCAAATAAAAGCAAAAAAAAATAAAGGTGAAGAAACTAAGGCCCAGAGAGGTTCAGCAATTTGCCTAAAGTCACACAGAAAGTAAGTGGCAAAGCCAAGACTGGAACCCAGGTTGCCTAATTCCAAATCCAGCACACTTCCCACTATACCATACTTTCTAGAAACAGAAATTTCCAGCTACAATCTCTGATTTTTTTTTCATCTCTCTCTCTCACATTCTGAGCATACTACACTTGGTCTTCACCCTTGTTGCCATTTCTGGAATAATCCTTTCTCATCTCTATCATCTGACTTTTCTGGATTCCTTTAAGACTCAAGTCAAATCCCACCTTCTGCAAGATGATTTTCTTGTGTTCCCCTTGTAGCCTTACCCTAGTGCTTCCCTTCTAAGACTACCCCCCCCATTTATATTGTACATCTCTTGTATGTACAGTTATTTTCATTTCATCTTCCCCATTAGAATGAAAGCCCCCTGAGGATGTTGTTGTCATTCAATCATTTTTCAGCCAGGTCTGATTCTTCATGACCTCATTTGGGGTTTTCTTAGCAAAGATACTGGAGTGGTTTGCCATTTTACAGATGAGGAAATTGAGGCAAAGAGGGTTATGTGACTTGTCCAGAGTCACACAGCTAGTAAGTGTCTGAGAACAGATTTGAACTCAGGAAAATGAATCTTCCTGACTTCAGATCCAGCTCTCTATTCACTGCAACACCCACCTAGAATATAGGAATTGTGTTTTTGCTTTCCTTTGTATCCCTAGCACGATGCATGGCACATAGTAAGCACTTAAATGCTTGTTGACCAATTGATTGACTCATTGTGACAGCTGGCCCCTCAATCCCTCCTGGCTACACTTGTTTCTATAACCATCCTTAACCCACTGGTCTGCCACTTTAATGATTTACCAGCCATGAACATAGAATCCCTCATGACCCTGACTTTCCATTATACCCAGTCTACTAAGCCACCATACTAGATGACCCCCATCATCTTTTTTTCTCTTTTCCTGCTCCCAGACTACTGAACACAACTAGAAAAACATTAGTAAGATGTCACTGAATATATATTTACAGTATACAACTTCATCTGGGGCCTCACCACTTTTAGAAATTCTTTTATTCTTTCCTTTTTTATTCCCAACAAGTGATTGTTCTGAACCTTTTTCTTTTCCCACAAGTCCCCTAGCCACTCCACTATGTTTTTACATTGACAGCAGATGGCTTAGTCTCCTACTTCACTAAAAAGAAATCAAATCCATCTAATGGGAGGTTGGTAAATTCACCTTTTTTATTCCTAAAAAATTCCCAGCACCATCGTCCACTTTTTGTTCCCTTCCTTCAGTCTCAAATAGAGGGGATGCCATTATTTACTAAGACAAATCCCTTTAAGGATGCCCTTGATCCTAGTGCCTGCTCTAATTCTCATCTCCTCTTTCTCATGTATCTTCATACCCTCCCATCTGCCTGCAAACAACCATATTCAATTCTCCCAAATCCTAATGAAAAAACACCTAAAACTGAAGTAGCTATTAAAATGGTCAAGATAAGAGCCTGTCCTGGACTGATGATGGTGGGAATAGAGAAAGAAAGAGGCAGGTGTGAAAGATAATCATTTGAGCAGTAAAATAGATAAAACACAGTAACTTGATTTGCCATGAAAGACATAGGAGAGAAAGAGCCAAATATAAAATAAACAAATAAAGAAATAGATGAATAAATAAATGATCAGTGGGAGGCTGATCTTGAAAACCCAAATGTATACAATGACAGCAAACATCCCACCCTGAAGGGCCCGGTCAGCTTTACTCTTTTCCATAGTCTAGGAGTTTACTCTTAACCAGAACCAGCTGTCTTGCAACTGCATGCCATTGGTCATGAGGGAGAACAAGGCATGTGTGTATGCGCCTGTGTGTGTCTCTGTGTGTGCTTGTATGTGTGTGTATCTGTATGTGTGTATCAATGCAAACTCAGTTGAAAGAAGCAACTCAAAATGTATACTGTTATAAATACGTGCACATCATCCAAATATAATCATCTTTACATTATTGCTGACCACATTTGACTCTGTCCCCCCCAATGATGGATAGTGAAAGAAATCAGAGGTTTGAAAAAAGGAAGAATAAATAGATGTTCATTTTCCTAGGATCCTAGGCCCAGGATTTAAAGGCTGAAGTTTTTCCACAAAGAAAGGGAAGAGCACTGGACTAAATTATAAGAGAGGGCCATTGGGCGGTGCAATGGATAGAGCAGCAGACCTGAAATCAGGCAGACTCCCCCTCCTGACCTCAGACACTTACTAGCTGTATGACCCTAGGCAAGTCATTTAACCCTGTTTGCCTCAGTTTTCTCATATGTAAAATAAACTGGAGAAGGAAATGGCAAACCACTCCAGTATATTGGCCAAAAACAAACAAACAATAACAACAACAACAACAAAAAAAAAACAAATGGGGTTAGGGAGAGTTGGACGTAACTAAAAGGAATGAACAACAAGAAGTTATAAGATCCAGGCTCCAGTCCCAGCTCTACACATCCCTTAATTACCACAAGTCAAGCAATATATTGCTACCTCCCACAACCCTCTGAAAATTTGGTTAGTTTTTTTTTCTTTTTGGAGGGGGAAAGGTAGGGCATTTGGGGTTAAGTAGCTTGCCTAAGGTCACATGGCTAGTTTTTGTGTTAAATGTCTGAGGCCGGATTTGAACACAGGTCCTACTGATTCCCGGGCTGGCCCTCTATTCACTGTGCCACCTAGCAGCCCTGAGTTTTGTTTTGTTTTTGCTTTTTTCATTTTTCAAATGCTTTATTAACTTCTGATTTACATCATTATTTTCTGCCACATTTTGAATTACAAATTTTCTCCCCATTTTTCCCCTACCCCTCACCCTAAAATAGCAATCCCACAGGATATTCCCTCCTCCAATCTGTTCTCTCCCATATCTTCTCCCATACCCCCTTCGACTTTTCCAGTAGGGCATGGTGGATCTCTATGCCCCAGTGCCTGTATATCTTATTTCCCAATTACATGTAAAAAAGTATTAATAATAGTATATATATATATATATAATTTTAAACATTTGATTTTAAAACTTTGAATTCCAGATTCATTACCTTCCTCCCTTGTCACCCACCCTTCCTGGGAAGATAAGCAATTCAGTATAGGTTGTACATGTGTAGCTAAGGCAAAACATTAACATAGAAGATACATTGTAAAAGACTGACTATATTTCGCTCCCTCCTATCCCACCTCCCACTTCTTCTATTCTCTACTTTGATCCCATCCCTTTTCAAAAGGAGTGCTTCCAACTTCACTCCCCACAGCCTTCCCTCCCTTCCAATGTTCCCCCTCTCATCCCCTTCCCCCCTATTCTCCTGTAGGGTGAGATAGCCTATTTAGTGTGTATGTCATTCCCTCCCTGAGCCAAATTCAGTGAGAATAAGGTTGACCCATTCCCTTTTGCCTTCCTATTCTTCCCCTCCATTGTAAACATTTTCCCTTGCCTCTTCTATATGAGATAGTTTACCCCACTCTGTTTCTCTCCATATCATCTCATTATATTCCTCTCTCACCTCTTAATTTTGCCTTTTAAGTATCATCCCTTCCTATTAACTTGGTCCTGTGCCCTCTATCTATGTATACCTGTAAATATATATACACACATTCACATATGTATTCATACTCCCATATATCCTCTGATATAGACATATATATTTCTATTCCCTTCAACTATTTTCATACTGAGAAAAGTTTCATCAGTTACAATTATAGTTTTTCCAGGTAGGAATGTTAATAGTTCAACTTTGATAAGAGGTTTATAATATCTTTTCCCTGTTTACCTTGGTTTTAATCCCACCTCCTCTGCCCTCCAGAATATCATATTCCAGGCCCTTTGATCCCTCAGTGTAGAAGCTGCCAAATCCTGTGTTATCCTGATTTTGTTTCCACAATATTCAAATTGTTTCTTCCTGGCTGCTTATAATATTCTCTCCTTGTTCTGGGAATTCCGGAACCTGGCTATAATATTCCTAGGAGTTTTCTTTTTGGGATCTTTTTCAGGAGGTGATTGGTGGTTCTTTCAACCTCTATTTTGCCTTCTGGTTCTAAAATATTAGGGCAATTTCCTTGATAATTTATTGGAGGATGATTTCTAGGTTCATGGCTTTGATCGTGGCTTTCAGGTAGTCCAATAATTTTAAAATTCTCTCTCCTGGATCTATTTCCAAGTCAGTGGCTTTTCCCATGAGATATTTCACATTGCCTTCTATTCTTTCATTTGTTTGGATATGTTTAACATCATCTTCATTTATCATAAAGTCACTAGCTTCCCTTTGCTCCATTCTAAATCTGAGGGAATGATTCTCCTCATTGAGGTTTTGAGCTTCTTTTTCCATCTGGCAAATTCAGCTTTTTAAGGCATTCCTCTCCCATTGCCTTTTTTTTTTTTTTAAGCAATTGGTGTTAAGTAACTTGCTCAAGGTTACCCGGCCAGTTATTTCTGGGTGTGGTGCTGAATGTCTGAGCCCGGGATTCGATCTCCAGGTCGTCCCAACACTGGAACCGGTGCTCTTACTCGCTGAGCCACCTGGCCGCCCCTTCCCATTGCCTTTTTGAGCCTCTTTTGCCAATTGAGTGAGTTTGTTTTTTAAGGTGTTATATTCCTCAGTCAGGCTGTTGACTCTCATTTCATAAGTTTCTTGCATCGTTCTCATTTCTCTTCCCAATTTTTCCTCCACTTCTCTTATCTGCTTCTTAAGGTCCTCTATGGCCTCTAACCAGCTCGTATTTTCCTTTGAAGCTTTTGGTGCAGGAGTTCTGACTTCACTGTCTTCCTCCTGTTCCATGCTTTGCTCCTTTTTGTCCCCAAAATAGGAGTCTAATGTTGTAATCTTCTGTCTGCTTTGTTTCCTTTGCCTGGTCATGTCGCCCCTCACTTACTTGACCCCTGGGCTTTTTGCCACAGTAGGACTCTGCCACCAGACAGGGGAGCTTTTGTCCCAAACACTGGGGTTTTCTCAGCTGCCAGAGGTATTAGATGGGTGCCCTCTCTGAGGTCTCCACACACTCTGGCAAGCTGGACACATACCCCAGGACCTCCACCCTAGACTGCAATCCAGATCCAAGCAGGTTAAAGCAAGAGCGATTACCCCTCAGACTGGTGCTTGGTCCCCCTACACACTGCAGGCCAGGAGCTGAAGCTGCCACATGGCACTGGCTGGCTGTGCCTGCGTCTCAGCCGCTTCTTGCCCCGGGGGAAAAAGCCATTCACTCCCACTTACTGGGTCCCAAAGTCCAGACTGTACTGACCTCTCACTTTGTCCTTCGCATCTATGTGTTGATAAATCTGGAAACGGCCACAGCTGCTGGTGATCTGTAGTCCCTCTGTCCTGCGGCTGGTCATGCCCACCCTGGGGCTAAAACCTCTGCCCAGGCCCAGCTCCCAGAACACTGCACTGGCCGATTCCTGCCAGCCTGCCAGGCTGTCCTCAGCGGGAGGTTAGCTTCTCTGTGTCATTTTGTGGGTTCTGCAGCTCCAAAATTTGTTCAGAGTCCCCTTTTACATGGATTGCGGAAGGTGGAAGCTGGAGCCGTACAGAGGTCCTGTTTCTACTCACCATCTTGACTCTCTGTTTTTTTTTTTCTTAAAAGATATTAAAACCATTCTCATGTCCTGATTGGTTCAGAAGCCTAATAACTCAAGTTGTTGACATCACTTCCTATTCACCTAAGCTGAAAACAAAACAGCATGAAGAGCTCTAGGCACTTTCTGATGCTTGGCTATTGGACCACAGTGGCAACTCTGAGGCAGGGAATTTTGTTTGACTGAATCAGCTCAGAGTATTCCATTATGGAATATCCTTTTCTGACTATGGTTAAGTAAATCTCCTTTCATGAGCTGTTGAATGACCTATGAGTGTTTGTTCTGTTGAATGAACCTAGGTCAGGTTCAATACAGGACAACTTGGGAAAAAAATCACTCAATATTTCTGAACCCAAGTTATTTCATCTGTATGAAGATAATTCCTTCCCTGCCTACCTAACTTATCTCATGCTGCTGCTTTGAGGGTGAAAGGAAACAATGTAGGCAAAATGATCTGGCAAACTGTTGAGTGGGCTTTATAATAGTAAAATATTAATAGGAGACCCACTAGCACTTTCCACCTCCTTCCCCTTCCCCTGCTCCAGGTGTTTTCTGCATGTCACCATAGACCAGTCACTACCTAATGGCACTAAATCAGAATTTTCCCAACTAGCTTAGAAGAGACTGTTCTACCCTGCCACTCTGGATGCTGGGTACAATCAAATCTCAGTTACCCTTAGTAACAGCATAGATAAAATCCTGCTGGGATTACAACCACAGGCAACAAGGAACAGGTAATTTCAAAATCTCATTTTAAGCCAATCACTTCAGTCTCCTTCCCCATCAAACCTTGTAGCTGGGAGGAAGACAAAGTGTCCTTTGGCTAGCTTTGAGTCTCTGTCACTCCTGCTCTTTACCTAGTTTTAGTATGTGAGAAAAAAAAAACAGAAATGGGGAAAATCAGGAGGGAGGAGAGCAGCAAGGAACCTGGGCAATTCACATGCCAGACAGTCAGTGCCTAAATCTTAGCAAGCTGCCCACACTAAGTCCCGTTGCTCCAATCTAATTAAATGACCCTTGAACACTTTGTAATGACGCTTCTGCTTCAACGACTTTATTGAAACTGTTTTCTCCAGTGTCCCAAATAACCTTTTCTTTGTCCTACACATTAGACTTTTCCACCACACTAAACAGTCCTGGCCATTGCTCCTTCTCCAAACATTTTCTGCCCTTGAATTTGACAATGCTGCACCACCTTGGTTCCATCCCTACCCCTCTGGCCATGCTTTTGTTACTTCCATTGACTCCTCTTTGTGTTCTTACTCACCAAATAGGGACATTCATCAAGGTTCAGTCCTGACCCTCTATTCTTCACTCTCTCCTACAGAAAAAGGTCCCTTCCAGCTCAAAACTCTATTCTCTATGATCTCATCATTCCCATACTTCAATTACTAGTAGAACATAATTGACTCTGGCCTTTCTGCTGAACTCCAGTGGTGTATCTTTACCTACCTGCTGGACATTTCCACTTAGATGTCCTGCCCTCATTGCAAAATCAACATGGTAAATCTAAACTAATCAACATCCTCTTCACCCAATACCAGCTTCCCTCCTGATTTCACTATTTCTCGTAACAGCATCTCCATTCTTTCAATCAGTTGGGGTCAATACCTCAGAGTCATCTTTCACTCTTTCCTCTCTCTAGCCCCAGTCTACCTTCCTTTATCTAGTCTGTCCCTTCAATCCATCTCCACTTTCCTGCTTGTCCAGGGCTTCATAATTTCATATGTGGATTTTTACAGTAGCCACCAAACTTTCCTCACCCTTTCTCCAACTCCTTTTGCTTTCCAACTCATTCTCCTTATCATTACTAGAATAACCTCAGCATTCATCATTTCACTACTCTGCTCGAGAATCTTCCACAATAACCCACTGCCTAGAAAATTACTTCTCAACTTCTTATCATAGTATGAGGGGTATTCCATACCCCCTCCTCAATAATTACATAAAGCACAGACTTCTGGACCGAATCAATAGATCAGAGATATGTACCAGGTGTGAACAAGGCCTGGTCATATCTGTTGAATCAATCAAAGGCATTTTATTCAATTCCAAGGAGCAGAATACTTCCTAACTGTTTAGGGAGATGTGATAACATTACACAGGAGGTGTGTTGAGATGGGTGAAGGATACTCAGTCACACCCTGTGGATTCTGTATAAAATAGCAAGCTAGTTCAGAAGCTGGGCATTCCTACATCTAGGCAGAAGGGAGGAGAAAGTGGTTCAAGTCAAGCCCCTAAGAGACAGTCTCTTGAGAGTTGGGGAGGAGAAGAATCTCACTCTACTTTTCTCCTGCCTCTTGATGGGAGGAGGACCTTGTGAATTTCAAAACTTAGCTCAAATCTACCATTCAAGCAATAAACATTTTTAAGCATCTACAGCATATAGAACACTGTGTGAGAAACTGGGCAAAATACGAAGTTTAGGAGCTCATGGCACAGGAGAAGTGATGAGACAAAATTCAAACAGCTTCTAAATACATTACATTTACAGATTGACTGTAGAGTCACAAAACAAAGTGCTTCTTTCATTTTGAGGGAGGGCCCACAAGAGTCATCCACCATTCTTCTGGTTCCATCATGACACCCCCTATTTGGGTACCCCCTACCCCACATCCCTCAGCTCCCCTTTTTGGGTCATTTTCTACCATTAGAAGGATCTGTGAAGGCAGAAACTGTCTTTTTTTATTCTTTTCCCAGAATTTAGCACAGTGCTTTGCATGTAGTAAGCACTTTATAAATGCTAATTGGCTTACTGACTTACTGGCTTTCCCTTTATCTTGCTTTCCTATATATACACATATGTGTGTGTCTATGGTGTATATATACACACATATGCATGTATATGTGTGTATATGTGTATACACACACAGTTAAGAACCTAGCCAGATTTTCCCCATACTTGTAAAGGGATCTCAAGTCCCTTTGCCTTCATGAAGTGGCTTCCCCAGAGATAAGAGAACAAAAACGAAAGTCAGTATAGAAAGGAATGAAGGCTGATGGGATCTCAGCTGAGAATAATCACGAATGGCCTGAGCGGGAATTTGGAGTCATAGCACATATGGAGGGCTAGGAGATAATAGAGTCATGATCTGGTTGTCTCCTCTCTTTCGTAATTCCCCACCCTAAGTAAGTACCAGTATGAAGTGTGCAATGACTGTGTCTATTTGCTATGTATTAAAATAGGTGGCATCTGAGACCTCTTGTGGCCTGTTTCAGAAAGAGGACCTCAGAGGGCCCCTTGAAGTACATTGTGAACAGCAGGTGATTGATGATTATTTCTTTATTGATTATCTAGTATTTGATTTATATTGATTTATCTAGCTAGTATTGGAACCTGCAGCTCAGTTCTCCTATGACTTTGGGGAAGGCCTTATCTCTGGTCTTCAATTTCTCCCCCTCTGTAAAAGTGAAGATATTTGACTAAGATGTCCTCCCAAAGTCCTTTCTAATTCTATATCTGATACTCTGATCTGTGCACTATTTTCCTCCCCGGCCTCTCATAGTAGCTAAAAGGAAAGACAAGGAAAGTTTATGTTGGTTTTGGGCTTTTTTCTTCCTCAATGTCCAGTCCAAGGTTCTATCTCATGAGAAGCTAACTGCCACAGGCAGGGAGGGTCTACAGCACAGAATAAGCAGCAGCAGCAGGATGGATTTGAAAAAAGCTACAGGGAAGTCAAGCCAGGCCAGAAACAAACAAATCCCAACCATCACCATCAGCAGCTGTGGGGAGGCTGAGAAGTTCAAAGGGTCTGCCTTGATGTGCTAGTAAAATACTAAGAGAAAAGCAAGTGCAATTAACCAAAGCCAAGCTGCTGCTCACAGAGAAGTCCCTTGATGAAGGGACTTGCAGTCATTCCACATTCCTCTCATTTCTTCCCATGTCCAAAATCACTTCCCTGGGGGGGTCTTTTCCAGTGAAGTCAGGAAGCTGTTGGGTTTCTCTCTCCCACTCCACACCCCCTCAGATGTCCTTCCAAGCTCACAGATGACTTTAAATCACAGCGTCCCCCTCTGAGCTCAGCTGCTGACAATAGGATCTTAGTGAGACCAATCCACCCAGGGGCAGTACCAGCCAGAGCAGAGAGGACGATGGAGGCAAAGGGGCTGGGTGTTGGAGAGGAACATCATCCAGAGAACACAGGTAATCTGACTCCTTTCAAATGCCACAAATGTCAGTCAGCCCTAAGAAAACCTCAGGGGCCCTCCCAGACCTTTAATATGCACAGATAGACCACCACCACCACACAAAAGGCGTGTGTCCAAACTGCACAGCTAGGTGTGGAAGGCAGCCAGAGAGAACCCATAGCAGCCAACAAGCAGCCTGGAGGAACGGAAAGACCAGTGGGCCCACTTTCAGGTACCCTGAATCTGGCCCCAAGGTCAGCAGCTGAGCACAGAGGAGGAGTCTAGGATTGAAAGTCAGCTGTGAACTTGGAAGGACATCTGAGGGGGTGTAGAGTGGGAGAGAGGAACCCAACAGCTTCCTGCTTCTGATACTCACTGTGTGACCTGGACCAGGTCAAAGAAGTCTTCTGGGCTTCACTTTCCTCATCAGTAAAACGAGGATATTAACACATCCACTACCGACCTCACAAGGTTGCTGTGGGGAAAATGCTTTGGAAATTCTAAAGCACACTATAAATGGTAGTTACTGAGAGTAGTCTTCTGTTTGGTGGAGTTGTTAGGTTTGGTTTTGTTCTGTCTGTTTGTCTTTTTGGTTTGGTTTGGGTCCAGGCCTGCAATTTCGTGGGTTTAGGGGATTCCCAGAGAAGATGCTCCCTCCAATGATGCAGATGAAGACCTAATATAGGCTTAGAGACTCATGAGGGACACAGAGAGGGTGAGTAAGTTGCCCAGGGTCACACAGCCAGTGTACAAACAAGGGTCCTGGCAAGTCACTCACCCTGTCAGTGCCCTGCCCAAAATAACTATCTAAAATTCGAAATTACAGAGAGTATGCTGACTTGAACTGAAAGAGGAAATTCCTCATTGGGAGCTGATTGTGCCACCAATGAAATCACAGGCCTGGTAAAAAAAGCAGCAGCAGCAACAGCCACCACAGAAGAAAACAACAACGGCAATTAGTGCTTTGTGTTGTTACATGAATAACGTGTAGGAACAATGTTATTTATGGGGTTAAGGTTTGCAAAGTGTTTTACATACATTATATCAACTGATCTTTGCGACAACAGTGTGAGGTAGAAACTACCCCCCCCCTTTTATAGGTAAGGAAACCGCCCTTCGATTGGTTAAGTGATTTTCTCGAGTCACACAGCTGGAAAATATTTAAGTCACTACGCACTTGGCAACCCTGCCTTTCCTTATATGGAAGTGGGAGACACTGTATAAATAAATGACTAAGAATACACATAGAAAATGGAGAAAGAGAAGGTAGGGAAAGTGGAATGAGATTATGTAGAGGGGCTACATTAATAACAACTTATGGGCTACACGAGCTTTCTTAACTTACAGCTATAATAACCCGTGTGTGGTCCACATTAATAAATGTTTGTTGAATGAATGAAAATCATGTAAATGAACCCAGTCCTCAAACTTAGAAACTGCTTTTGCAGCAAAATGGGACATTAAAAGCACTGGGCTCAGCCTCAGCAGGGTTGCATTTAAATATACACTACGTGTAGTTCTTGGGCAAATTGCTTGACCTTTCTGACTTTGGTTTTCTCATCTATAGAATGGGAATAATAATCTGCTTGACTCACTGGTTTTTTGTGAGGAAGAAATGAGTCAGTATATGCAAAATGACCTAAGTGTTATTCTTTATTATGTTGCTTTTCCAGGCTGGCTGGATTATCTAAACTCTTCTTTCTCCTTCCTGTCAATTGCCTTTTGACTGTTTTGCTGCCTTTTTATCACCTCCAATAAAGAATAGGGAAAGGAGGTGAGAGAAGATCAAATTCAAATCTGTCATGTTGGAAATTTATTGCCAGTTATGGCAAAGGGGGTTGGACCAGGAGGCAGGGAAAATAGTGGAGGGGACTGAGGCCCAAGCTATCGGCGAGATTAAAAATGGGGAATTATTGGAAAATTTCATTTCTCCAAGCTGGCCCTTCGTCCCATGACAATGAATAATGGAGAGCTGATGGTAATTGAAAATGGAAATAACTTTCTTCCCCAAAGTAGCAATGAAAGGTGGTCTGCCTGAGCTAGGGGTTTCTATGTGGCTGAAAGAAACAATCATATCAGCTCTGGAGGAAGATGAGAAAGGAGTTATCCTCCTTTCTCATCTTTATTTTCAAGTAGCTACAGTGATATAAGCACAGAATACAGCAATATCTGATACCTCCAAACATCAGGTGAGAGCCAATTCATACCCAAACATTTTTCTGTCTTTAAAAATTCTACATGATCATCTTACATATTGCCTGCCCTCAGAGAGCAGCATGTACTACAGGCTCAATACTCACTATATCAGGGTACTAATAAGGCCCTAGTGTTACCAAGAGGAAAAAAATAGCACCATCCCAGCCCTTGAGAAGCTTACCTTCTGCTGGGCAAAATTCCGCTTTAGAGCGAAATTCTAATTTTGATTGTGCCCTAGCACCCTGATTGAATATGTCCTTATAGCTGATTTCTGGGTTCAATTCTTTAGAAGAATAAATTCCCAAGGTTATTAGGCGAAAAGCAAAAGGAACAAAGAGTTTGAATCATCTGATCATAAATAGCTAGTCTCAAAAGCAGAAGAAAATAATTGAGGACTTCTCAAAGGGTTTCTTTATGGTAGAGGAAAGAGAGACAGACACAAAGAGACCACAAGAAGGAAAAGAAAGAGGCAGAGGCATGGAGAAAAAGAAAGGGATGGAGACAGAAAAAGACATACAGAGAAGACAGAGACAGAGACAGAGATGAGAAAGAGAGAATAAATTCAATATTGTTTTTAAAAATTCTGAAAGACTTAAGATCTCTGATCAGTACAATGACCCACCATCACCCTAAAGGACTGTTGATGATCTATGCTACCCACCTCTTGAGAGAGAAGTGATGGTCACAAGATGCTAAATGTGGCATATGTTAGCAGATCTGGCCAATGTGAGAATTTGTTAGCTAGAGTATGCCTGCTTCTTTCATGGTGTGTGTGTGTGTGTGTGTGTTTTATGGGGGGAAAGTGAAGGGGAGAAGGTAGAGAAAATAAATGTTAATTGAAAGACCCACACATATACATGCATGCACAGATGTATGTATACATGTATGCATATATCCATATGTATATTAAAAGCATGGAAGTCAGATTTTAGGAACAATTTCCAAGCTCAGGGCCTGGCATCGTTCAGGAAACAAGCAAATTTTTGCTAAGTGCCTATGATATGTGTGAGAATCATTGCTATCATCTTAACACAACACATTTTTATGGAGCTTTCAGGTTTAGTATTTTCCCCATCACCCAAGTTCAGGTCCCCTCACCTGGACTATTGATTGCCCTGACCTTCTTCTTGGTCTCTCTGCTTCTCATTCGTCCCACCTTGACCCCCTCTAATTCAGCCTCCACACCGCTGCCAAGATAATCTTCCTAAGATCCAGGTCTGAAAATGGCACTCCCTCCTGATTAAGAAACTACAGCAATTCCCTCTTGCCTCTGGGTTAAAATACAAACTCCTCACTCACTAGTTAAAGTCCTTCCTGGTTGAGGTTCAGCCTACCTTTCCAGACTTGTTTCACTTCACTCCTCTTAATGAACTCTGTGTGACAGCCAAACGGACCTATCTGCTGTGCCCTTAACATACCACTCTCCCTCTTCCTGCCTTTACATAGGCTGCCCCAATGCCCAGAATGTACTCCCTTCCTTACCTCCCCCTAAAACGCTCAGCTTTCTTTAAGTCTTGACTGAGGCCACATCTCTTCTGTACCACTGCCTTTCCTACTCCTCAGCCAGCCAGTCAATAAGCATTTATTAAGTTCTTTTATGCCTTTATCTTTGTAAATTTGGTATCCCTCCCAGTAGACTGTAAGTTACTGAAGGGCCTGGATGTCATGCTTTTGTTTCTGTATCTCGAGTGACTGGCACATAGTAGGCACTTAAGAAATGCTTATTGATTGACTGGTGAACTGAACAAAATTATGGTCATTTTATAGCTGAGAAGTAAAAGGGTTTGCCCAAAGTCATGTAGGTGGCAAAGCTAACACCAAACCCAAGTTTTCTAGCCTCAAGTTCAAATCTCTTTCAAGTATTCAAAAACCTAAATACTCTGAAAGATATTCTGATTTCTATTCTCCACATCCAACCAGCCATCCTATGTTTATGACTATCAATACCACTATGAGACAACTAGGGGCAGCTAGGTGGTACAATGGATAGAGCACTGGGCTTGGAATTGGGAAGACTTATCTTCCTGAGTTCAAATCTGACACTTACTGGATATAATACCCTACATTTCACCCTGTGTAACAGCAATGCTACTTGTAGCTACTGTGGGGGTATAAGGCCAACAACACCAGCACCCAGGAGGGTTGCCAGCAGAGGTTCTTTGATCTCCTTTTCTAAAGGAGAGCAACTCAAAAGGGGACAACAATCTTACTTTAATCAAACACACACACACACAAATTTACTTAGTGCAGGGGGGAAAGTCAGCACCCTGAAATTCAGAGAAAATACAAACAGAAATTACAAGCAAAAATAATAGCATAAAAACCAAGAGACAGGGCTTCTAACCATCTGATCAAATAATACATACATCACAGATCAACAGACAGATCCATCTGTCTGACCATTACATACATGCGTAGTTACCAGAGAGAGAAGCACCAACATGTGGGTTTTCAAAGCCAGGGGAGCTCCTTAAAGGCTACCCAGAATCTCTTCTGGCTACATCACTGGAATACTCTTCCCATGAGTGAACCCCAAAGCAAAATGCTAACTTCAGCATATATGCATATATATACAGCCTTCTTCAGGGTCAGAGAGCATCACAACCCTTGTAACCTACTGCCTAATTACAAAGTAACAAAGGTGTGGGCCTTCCTGGAAAACATGCCTCCCCTAATCAAGCTTCCTGTGGGCTCCATGTGAGGCCTATTAATGGGCAGCAAAGATCTTCAACTCCCATTAACATTACATTCTGCCTCACTTTCCTCATCTGTACAATGAGCTAGAGAAAGAAATGGCAAACCTCTCCAGTATCTTTGCCAAGAAAAACCCAAAAGGAGTCATAGAGAGTCAGGCATGACTGAAAAGCAACAATACTTAATGAACTTTGGACACTTAGCTTTTCCATTAAGGCTAAACTTAACAAGTTTATTCTACCTAAAGTTTATAAGAGTTCTGCAGGTAATCAAGAGGAACTCATACACATTTCTACTGTTCTACTTTTACATGCATAAGTATGGCTATTGCCCAAGTAGCCCCTGCATTGTTGGAAGGTTTCTCAAAAGAAGGACTGTCTTTATAAAAGAAGTGCCTGTTTTATAATTACCAAAGTGTGAAGGGATTCTTTCTGATATCTATGTTGGGGTGTTTGGAATATATAATGCACAGCATTGCCTACACTCAATAAAATTGAACTGGAGATATTTCTCTACACAAATTCTATAGGCTACAAAGTTATCCCATATTTAGTCCTCGATAGCCCTCTATCTCTGGGGACAGGTGTATCAAAAGTAGCACAGACAGTGGTCAACTCTTAGCAGATATTCTCAGAGAAGATTCTATGATCTCTGGTCCTTTGAACTTCCCATTCTGCTTAATTTATCTCTCTTCTCCTCTGTCTCTATCTCTCTCTGTCTTCCCTGTGTGTGTCTCTCTCTGTCTCCCTCCCTCCCTCTCCCCCCCCCCCCCGTCTGTCTCTATCTCTGTGTCTCTATCTCTCTCCCTCCCCTTACCTTGAAGAAATAATTTAAGATGTTGTAATGGAAATGCAGATTTAAAGATCTTCCCTGCCCCTAGGCTAAAGTGCACCAGAAGCCTGGGGAGGGAGGCTTGTTTTTCAGTAGATACTTTTTGATTGGCCAGTGGGTCAATAAGGTTGTTACATTCTCTGAGCCAGGAGAAGGCTATATAAGCCCTGATGTGTAGCTTTGTTTTGGGACTCACTTTGAGAAGTGTTCTGTGATTTGATCTGAATTCTGGGAAGCCGTTGTTGAGAGTCCCCTGGCTTTGAAAAACCCAGAATGTGGAAACCCAGATGTTGACTGGGTATGGATGTAATGGTTGGACAGTTTGGAAATCTGTATACTTGATGTTTCTGTCTTGATAATTCTGACTGTATGCTTTGAGGTTCGGGGTGCTGACCTTTTCTCCTGAACAAGGTAAACGATATATGTCTGACTGATTAAAGTAAGCTTGTTAACCCATTTTGAGTTGCTTTCCTTTAACAAAGCAGATCCAAGAACCTGTATGGGCAGCAAACCCTGAGGACGCGCTTAGGGTGCTTGCTGCTACAGATGTCTACCAATCAAACAACATTCATTTATTAAACACCCATCATATTCATGTCGCCCAGGCCAAACTAGGTCTTTCACTGTCAAGAAAACAAAAAGAACTAATGGTTCTCCATGAAGCAAATGGCTGAGATTGCTGAGACCCCTTGCTACTCAACTAAATTTCATAACAATCAGATGAAAAGGCCTCTCTTTTAATCTTCATATAGGATTGAGCCAGCTGATAGAGTACAGCCTAGAAATTTTTCATGAAGAATTTTTCTTTTAAATAAGAAATCTCTCCCAGGATGTTACTTTATTATTGTAGTAATTTCCTCACACAGGCAACCATTCTAATGCTGCTTTTTCCTCACCACATTTGGAGGAGAAGAAAATCTGATTGAAATATTCAGGTCACTTAAGTGGCTAGTACAGAATAGGGACGCATAAAAATGAAGTCATCCAAGGAAAACTCAATCTTGGGATTCAGGTGCAAGGACACACACATTCAAGACTATGGAAATCAAACCAAAAATTTACTCAAAACTTCCTGGTGCAAAATAAGCTAATGGACTTGTCATGTGGCAGGAGGATATAATTTTGTAAAATAAGCACCAAAAAGCCACCAGCGGGTCCAGCCACCTCCTGATGATTCAGCTTGTACAGCTGGCATATTATCCAGCCTCTCTACTTCTCCCCTTTGTCTCTCCAGATGTTGGTCTTCCCTTGGGCCATTTCTCAGCTCCATTTCTATGGATGCATTGGCAGGGACAGAGATTAGGAGAGAAGATTCTATTCCATCTTTACAGAGGAGAAAGGTAGGTGGATGGGAAAAGGTGGAAGCATTTTGCCAAATTCTGTTTGGATTATCTTTGAGTTTCAATTCTCTTACTGTCTCTGTCTAGCACAGGGTGGAGAACCTGAGGCCTCAAGACGATGTCTAGGTCCTTGGGTGTGGCCTTCCGACTGAGTCCAAGATTTACAGAACAAATCTTTTTATTAAGGGGATTTGTTCTGTGAAATTTGGATTCAGTCATAGGGCTGCGCTTGAGGACCTAGAAGGTCACATGTGGCCTCAAGGTTGCAGGTTCCCCACCCCTGGTCTAGCACATGGTCTCTGTCTAGGTTCTAACAACTGAGGGGACACCATAGGCATGCAAAGAGCATTGGCAGTGCACTGGCACCTGGTGGAAAAAGCATTACCATTGACCCTTCCCCTTGAGGGAGAGTGAGATAAGCAGAAAGGAAAAGGCCAATGGTAATGGTCACCCCAGGGAGGGCCAGTGCACTGTGACATACCCAGCCCAAGCTCTATGCATGACTCTAGTGGGCTCACTTCCTCCCTTTAAAGACACTCAAAGTTGAAATCTTCTAGGGTCTCATGACATTCATGCCTCTCTTTAGGTCTGTCTTCCCACAGGACACATTGCCCCCAGTGTGCCACCCACTGCATGTGGACTTATCTGGTATTAGAAAAAAAATGATCAGCAGTAAAACGGAGGGAGGTGGCTGCCTCTACTACTCAACTTAGCTCTATCCTCCCTAGCTCCTATCTTCCTTTGTTCTCTCTTTCCACTGAACCCTCTAGAATCTTCCTTTACTATTAATAAACTCTCTTCCTAGACCTCTTCTTCTGACATTCCTTCTACCTTTTGGTATCCATTGAAAGCTAGCTTTCTCTTAAAGACAGTATCTCTTTAGGTACATTATCTCACAATCTTTGATACACAGGGCCTCAGGAAGAAGAGGCCATACTCCTTGAATAGCTCACAATAGCATTACCCTCCCTCTGCCAACATCACTCAGCAGCCAGCCTTACTCTTTCAAGTTCACTCCATCCTACCCAGCTCTTTGTGGCTGTCATTTAGGAGCCTCTTGGTCCTCTTTCTTCTCCCTAATTAGTTTGAGACCTGGTTCATTAGGACCAGCTAAATGACACAGTGGATAGAGCACCAAGCCTGGTGTTAGGATGAGTTCAAATGTGGCCTCAGACATGTCTTAGCTGTGTGACCCTGGGCAAGTCACTTAACCCTGTTTGCCTCAGTTTCTTCATCTGTAAAATGAGCTAGAGAAGGAAATGGAAAGCCATTATAGTATCTCTGCCAAGAAAACTCTAAATGGGGTCATGAAGAATTGGACAGGACTAAAGGGAACTGACCAACAGCAACAATACCTGGCTCATTGTCTTCTTTTTCACCCCAATCTTTGCTCCCATTGGAACACATTGGCCTCCAATTTCCTAAACATTCTCAACTCAATTCCCATGACAAAAGTCTCTAGTTTACCTCAAATTCACACAGGAGTAGTCATACCTTAGATCCCTCTTACACAACTGAATTTGCTTAAAGCTTTGGAATTTTTTAAGCCATAGTAAGAGAGAGAGAGAGGGAGACAGAGAGAGACACAGATATTCCCATAAGGATACAAGATAAAGACTGGACCTGTAGGGGTGGCCAGGTAGCACAGCGAGTAAGAGCACTGGCTCCAGTGTCGGGATGACCTGGGGATCGAATCCGGGCTCAGATACTTAGCACTACACCCAGGAACAGCTGGCCGTGTAACCTTGAGCAAGTTTCTTAACCCCAATTGCTTAGGGGCAGCCAGGTGGCTCAGCAAGTAAGAGCATCAGATCCAGTGTCAGGATGACCTGGGGATCAAATCTGGGCTCAGATACTTGGCACCACACCCAGAAATAATTGGCCATGTAACCTTGAGCAAGTTACTTAACCCCGATTGCTTAAAAAAAAAAAGACTGGACCTGTGCTTTTATTAATAGAGGAAACTACCAGATGAGGAAACTCCTTCTACTAATGTAGGTCAGCACCTTCTCTGCAAGTTATAATCTTAAAAAGGTGTCTAGGGCAGAGGAGTCAAACACTCAGGCCATATGTAGCCCTCAACACTCCTCAGTACAGCTCAAAATATAATTTTTTTGTTGTAGGTATTGTTGATGATGATGATGTTCTGTTGTTTCCAGGTATGTCTGACTCTCTGTGACCCCATTTGGGGTTTTCATGGCAAAAGTACTGGAATGGCTTGCTGTTTCCTTCTCCAGCTCATTTTATAGATGAGGAAACTGAGGTCAACAGGGTAAAATGACTTACCCAGGGTCACACAACTAGTACGTGTCTGAGGCCAGATTTGAACTCAGGAAGATGAGTCCTGTTGACTCCCGACCTGGCACTCTATCCACTGTGCCACCTAACTGCCCATAATATGCAATTGGGGAATATTTAACAAAATATAAATACAATAAAACACATGTAACATTGATATGTGGTTTTCTAAGTCAATATGCAGCCAGCAGGGATCCTAATATATGGATTACTAATCCCCATTTCTATTTGAGTTTGACATTACTAGTCTAGAGGATTGAAAAGTTAAATAGGTTTCCCAGGGTCACAGAGACACCGTATGTCAAAGTTGGGACTTGAACCCAGGTATTCTGGACTTTAAGGCCATCCCTCTCGCCATATTGCCATAATGGATAACATGTCCATAGATAATTAAGATCTGCCTAGACTGATTCCAGTTTGGCTCAGATATACCTTCCTGGGGTCGTACTCAAAATATCTTAGGTTCTCAAATGATATTTTCCTCTTTTCCCATTCAAAATTGCCATCTCACTGGGCTCAAACTAGAAAAATGTTTCCAATGGACCAATGTTATGAAGATTATATATATGTAGTTCATAGCTACTTTTTCCTTTAATAATATGATTCTCCTTTTTCATTTCTGGGATATCTTTTCTAAAATGCTTCTAGCACCTTCACATATAGTATCTCCTATATCCCTATATCAACCTCATGATGAGATTAGGAGCGGTCAGCATGAGGCTATCTATGTAGGGAAAGAAAGACACAGGTAAATTGGGTCATTTTCTGATAGCTACAAATCTATGAAGCAGCAAGGCAAAGACAAGTTATCCAGTTTCCTGAATCTCAGTCCATTCAATCTTCTTTGTCCTTAAGTGTACTGTCTATCATTTCATCACCAACCAATGTCTACTGAATGCCTTATGGATGCTAGTGGAAGGGAGTCCAGGACTGGTCAGCTGTGGTTCCTTTCCCCTTCTGTGATTCTATTGGAGACAGAAAACAGCCACAAGAAAAAAATGGGTTTTAGTGGATTATTTCCCACGTCAACACAAAAGCCCAACATGGGGATGTCACCTTCCCTGGTACCACATCTCCCTTTTTGACCCTATTCATTTTTATTGAATTAAATACTATTTTTGGCTGAGAAGGTTGAAAAAATGATCTTGCTAAGTCAGAGTCCCAAGTCCTTATGCCTCATGTGCTCTATGCAATGATCATCATGGCATTTAATATTTATTAAGCCCAAGGTGCCTGGATAATAATGAGGATAGATTCAGAAAATTGAAGCTCAGTTGCTATACATACAATAGGAGAATCTGATGAAAGGTTGACAGCATTGTTGCCTGACATCAGGATCATGGGCTGGGAGCTCCCAGAATGGACACACAGATAGCATTGGACTTGACAGCAATTCATAGGTACACTTTTTTAAAGACCAACCACTGCCACCAAAAAAAAAAACCAAAACCAATATGGGAAAGTCTAAAATCCCCTCCTACACAACCTTAGATAACCTCACCCTTATATGTTAGGAAAAAAGAAAGACCTTTGCCCTTACTACCCTATTCTGGTACCAGAATAACTTGGGCATCCATATTCTTCTGCACAAAGTCAGTTTGAGGTTCCTTGTCCCCCAAGAGGCATTTACAGGATTGTAGCTATAGAGCTGAAAGGCACTTTAGAGGCCTTTGAGTATAACTACTTATTTTACAAATGGGGAAACTGAGGCACATAACGATTAAGTGACTTGCCAGGGTCATACGGCTAACAGTATCTGAGGTGAGAGGTGAGTCTAAGCCTTCTTGACTCCAAATCCAACATCCTATCTATTAACAGAGATGAGCCCTGATTACTATAGGCCTCCTTTTCCCATTCTTAACATACCTTACCTTAGTGGGTCCGGGGAAGCTTACTAGGGAGGCCTCTCCAAATCAGGTGGTTGTACCTTTGTTCCCCCAAACAAAGGTGGCAACCCAGCATCTATTTATTGTGCTCAGTCGAGTATGAAGAGCCAGAGGGATCATCATATTTAGGATTCATCTTTGTGCCTAGGCTGCCTGAGTCTTGTCAGAACCAGCATGAACCTTGATATCTGCCTCAGAAATCTGCTCCTGAGCACACTGGGTGACAGGGGTCCTATATGCCACTGCCTACACTGGATGTCAGCAGTCTGTCTAGTTAAATATGAAGGTCTTTGAATAGGAAAAATGTGGAAAAGGCTTCTCTGACTTTTTAGTTGTGTGTTGGGCGGGGAGGGCAAGGGGTGGGGCAGGTCATGAACTTGCTCTTCCAGTGCTGCCCAATTATAGAAGGAAGCCCCCCTGCAAACCAGAGTTGTAAATGCTGTAGGGAAGCCACCCAGGCAGAGATGTCCTGATCCAGAGCATTCATCCAGAAAGATAGGCATCTGAATTCTGAGAGGTCCACTATAATCCCCTTCCTCTCAGTGACTACATGCCCATTTATGCTAATCCCAAAGGATCCTTCAAACACTTTTTCCTCTAGGACCAAGTACTTGCTTAGCAAATGACCCAAAGACTGGGATGGGCTTGCACAGGTAGTCTCGTCTGACTGAGTTATGAAAAGGTACCCCTTAAGTGGAAACACTGAAGTCGGGAGCATAGCATCCTCCAAGGACCAGATCAGGAGAGAGACAGAGAAAAAGAGGGAGCAGGGAGCTGGCAGCCTTATCCCCTTGCCTGCTCTCTAGTCAACAAAAGGAACCTTTGACAATAGACTAAAATGAAATGAAATTTCATTCATGCTGGAATAGGCCTTGCCCTCCCTCTCTTCCCTGAAATGGCAAGGATATATGGAAATAGGTAGGTGAGAGAGAGAGAGAAAGTAGGGATATCAGATTAGCATTCAAACACTTCCTCCCCAACCAACCCTGATAACTCCCTCCCCCTGGACCCTGCATGCCAAAGCAGTCCATTCTATCAGAATAGCCAAACTCTGTCTCTGCTCTAGCCTTTTGGGGGTGGAAATGGGGAGGGGAAGTGAAGCTCAGACGACCTTCCCCTCCCTCTGCCTGCTTCCTCCCAGGCGCTCACAGCTCTGATGGAACAGGCTTCCCTTTACCCTGCTAAGTCCCTAGACTGGTAATTATCCTTTGTGACTGGCCTTTGCTTAGGATCCACTTTCCTCTGTGGGTATTGAGGCATTAGTCCAGTCATTTGAGCTGTTTGCCCAGGGGTTATCACCAGCCTTGCCTACAGAATTCCCAGGATAAAACCTAACCATAAGAAGAGACAGAGAGATCGTGGCTGAAAAATAGTGACCACATTTCTCGCACACCGGAGCTGCATGGGAAGGAGCTGTTGTTTGGAATTCTTATCGATTCACTTTTCTGATAATTATGCCACTCTCAACACAATCAAATGAGTCTGGCAGCAGACTTGAATCCAGTTAGATTGGTGGAACTGCACATATGTAGATAGGGTGGGAAAGGAAACCTGCTGGGCAGTAGGGAAATAACTGAATGGTTTTTACTATCTGCCATGCTAGAGATGGAACTGTTTTAATATTCTGCTGAATATGTTGTTTCATTTAACTCTTGGTGGTGAAGTTTCTATGACAGAGTACAAGCTACTACCTATTAGACTTCTGGGCAGTTGGCAAAGTTTTAGATGGCAGTCCTGAGAGGGTAGGAGGTGGAGATATTAGAAAGTGGAGGCAAGATTCTTGCCAGGGGATGAGGCTAAATCTGAGCCAAGTGACTTGTACTGAAAGACTCCAGTTCCTGAATTCCAGGCACCTGGGTTTTTGGAACCTGAACAAGGAAAAAGCAATGAGTAAAAAAAAATGCATCTACACTGAGAGAAACGAGGGTCTCAATGAAAACCACTAGAGACAAGTCAAGATACCTCTGAACATTTGTTTCCGAAACAATTTCTCCTGCAAAATAACATCTCCCCAGCAAGCATCAGAGGCTCAAATACTTGAGTTCATTTCCTTTATTAATGATAAAATGTCAAATGTGTCCCCCTCCAAAATCAGCATTTCCAACACATGCAAAGAACAAAACTGTGGCTGTGATGGAGCCCAAAAGGCATTTTTCTGCAAACAACTTCTCTAGTCATGTTATTATACAACCAACCCAGCCCTCCCCACCAAGACACCGGGAGCATTCAGAAACGGCAATAAAGACAGACCACCAATAAGGATAATTATAAGTGATTGACATCTGAAGCTGGAGGAAAAGCCAAATCTCCCATCTCAAAATTAGCCATACACATATCATTTTAGTTTCCTGTCCCTTTCTTAGGACACCATTAAGGACCGCTTTACAATTCTTTTTTAAAAAATTACAATAGGTATCCCCCTAGTACATTCCCATTCTCTAAGCTTCCAGCCACTTCTCTCTCTGCTTACCGCAGGCAGCATATGTCTCCCTTGCATCCAGCAAATTTTAATAAAGCACCCCTACAAAGACCACCAGCTGGGGCGATGGGGAAAGACAACAAAAAAAAAAAATCACGTTCTGAAAAAAGCGAAGGCTTTCTCTCCACTAATCTGCTCCCCCAGCAACAATGAAAGCAGAGATTTGAAAGGATGTTGCTGTAGTTCTCATCAAAAGGAAAAAAGGGGATTCTTAGCTGTTACTACATCACCCAAAGTATCACTAGTAAGTAGAAGAATCGGTCTTTACAAGGGAAGGGAGGGGAAGAGAGGTGGGTGTCGTGGGCTCAAAAGACCTAGTACCTTTCCTGTCACTTTCAACTCAGGTGCCTGGGTCACAATTCCATGAGAAATAGACATAGATTACAAGGCTTCCTTTCAATCCGAGGCTTAGTTTAGCAGCCTCATCATTTATTTCCACCGGCTAAATGAAAACCTACTTCATGTTACCAAAAGCTGAACCGGGAACTTATAAATCTCAGCCCAGACAAATGAATGGGAGTGAATTTGTAAATTGGAGTGAATTCAGAAACACTAGGTAAGTGGACCCAATTTTACAATTAAAAAGAGCTTTTGAAGTTCTCCAGGAGGCTGTTGCTTCCTTCCCTTATACTAACTGAACCGCCTTTCTCTATGAATGGAAGAACTCCTCCTTACCCACAACTGAATTCAGTTTTCCATCCAGTATGATGGACATACAACTAGCTTGGCTCTTTTGACAACCTAGAGAAGCCCAAAGCATATTTCATTTGGAAAGAATATTGGGAAGGGGAGAGGAGAAAGCAGAGCTTTCTCATAGGAACCAGACACACATAGGAAACACAGGCAAGATCTTTTTTGCTGTTTAATCTGAGATCCAAGTTAAATACACTTCAAGTAGCTGCCTTCACTTTTTAAAAATTAGTCCAGAGGTTATTGCCTGTGCCAATCGAGATGTTGACACAACCCCCTCAGCTGAGATGACTTTCTTTTTTCTGGGCAGAAAGAAATAGCTGTGTATGTTTAGACAGGTCTAAAAATGCCTCCTCTACCCCCATTTGAAATGCCTTACAAAGCTGTTCGCTCATCTTACATTACACTAACACGCAAAAAAAGAAGGCACTGATAGTTTCCTTTAAGGGTGCAGGGTACAAGAAGCTCCTAAAATTCACATTCCTTTAAATACAGATTTTCTCCCTTAGAAGCTCCCCAACCACTGTAAGTCCCAGACAATCTAACATGCCTGCCTGCCTTGGTGAACCACTGAACGATGGGCGAGACTTCCCCTCCTCAACCCAACAGGCAGTTTCTACAACTCAGCTCCCAGGAATCTGTCTTTGCCCAGCCCCACTCTGGGCTACCTGCTGCTACCTAAATCCACAGGCAGAGGGGCACCACACATTCACTTCCACATCCCCGACAGAAAGTCAGGAAAGCAAAGCCTCTCTCCTGCTTCTCGTAATCCCCTGGCTTCGTTAAAGGAAGCTAAGCCATCTCACCGGCTCTGGGAAGAGAGGAGACAACAAATCAGAGACAAGAAAGAAAAAGGCTAAATGAAACAGAAATGGAGTTTGGGCAGGGGGGGTATACAAAGGAAGGGAAGAAGGAAGAAAGGAAAGGAAGTAAGGAAGGCAGAGCGAAAGGGGATGGGGAAGGAGGTGGAAGAAGGAGATAAAGAACAAGGGAGCGAAAGAGACACATCGCGGCTGCGATTCCCCGGGAGCTGAATTACAGCGCATCTCTAACTCAAAAGCATCCCGTTCTCCCCGGAAACCACTCTTCCCCTTCTCCAAGCTCGCAGTTTGTGGAATGTAAAGCGAGTACTGCAATGCAGCTCAGTGTCTTCTCCCAGAATGAAGCACAGAGTTAAGCGACGGTGTGTAGGGGAATGAGGGAGTGGAGAAAAGGAGAAGACGACTGGGGGTTGGGGGTGGAGGGAGGGAAGGGAGGCGATGGGGAGCTGCCTGAGGCAGACCACTCTACATCTGCCTGGTTAAAAAAAATCAAAATAAATAATCAAAATAGCACTTGTTCCTTCCATTCAAAGATCGAAATCATATCAGTCCACTCTGTTTCACAGGGAAATCAGAATTCTGGGAGCCCCCACCTAAGCCGGCTCCCTTTACCAAAAGAAGGAAAGGACATGCAATTTTATACGCCACTGCGAAATAAATCTAGTTACAAAAACTTGCTCTTTTTTTTTCTTTTTGCCTTTTTTTTTGAGGGGAGGGGGAAATATTTTACCTTCCATTGCTGCAACTGCAGATGCCAAGAGGAAAAGCATTAAAGAATCCAGTGCCATCGTACGTGTCCCCCCAAAACTGGTTCAGAAGCAAGAGTGGCTGAAATAACTACTTCCCAGGTTGACACTATTTATTTTCTGTCTTGTTGCTTTTGTTTGTGTATCCGTTAGCACTCCGCTCCGGACAGCGGTCCCCGGTATTCCGTGTGGATATGTGGGCGTTTGGGTGTGTGTGTGTGAATGTGTGTGTGTGTTGTGTGTGTGTGTGTGTGTGTGCGTGTGGAGGCGAGTCCTGGCGCGGGTGGGTGTGTGTGTGTGCATGTGTTTATATGCGTGTGTGTGTGTGCGTGCGTGTGTGGCTGGGTGGGTGTGTGCGTGCGTGCGTGTGTGTGAGAGAGCGAGCGAGCGAGCGAGAGAATGAGTCTGTATTTTAGTGTAACATTTCGAGCTACAGTAAAGAGTAGGGAGAGATCGGACTCAGCCACTGAGACTGAGGGAGGGGGGAGAGAGAGAGGGATCCCACTCCCCCAACCATCAGCGCTCTCCCCACCCCCGACACCTCCTGTCCAATCAAGGAATCAAACCTGCAAAATTCCCTCGTCCAATCAGAGATGAGCACCTCCTTACACTAGCATTGTTAGTTTAAGAAAAAGTTTTGCATGGAAGGATGGTGGAGAATGCAATGGAAATCCATACGGAGGGAAAAGCGCTCCTCCTACTGGTAGCTCCGCAGAACTGCGCCTGATGACCATCAATTCTACACCAGAGCCCTTGCTGAAACAGCAGTATCTGCTATTTGGGTCACCATTCTTCCTAAGGTTTAATGATTTTTTTCCCGTCATTAGATCTTTCTTTACTTTAAATATTTCCTGCTCCCCCTGCTCAGGAGATGGTGAAGCTGTGAAACAGAAGCTACATTTGGAGTCAGGAAACCTGCATTCATGCATACTCTGATACCTACCATCTTGGGCAAGTCACTTTCTAAACCTGTTTCCTCATCTGCAAAATGAGAAAGCTGGACAAGAAGACCTTTAAGGTCCGTTCTAGCTCTAAGTCTATGAATTTCTATTGTAGGCTTCATCTTACACAGACCACACATTCCCTTACAGTATCAGCCCTGTCTTTTTTCCTATTTTTACATGAAATTCCATGAATGTTCTTGATAACAGGGCTGTATTTGGGGCTTTGTGGCAATTAGGTGGCATAGAGCCCTGGGACTTGGAATCAGGAAGACCTAAGTTCAAATCTGGCCTTAGACTCTTACTAGCCCTGTGACCCTGAGCTAGTCATTTAACTCTGTTTGCCTCAGTTTCCTCATCTGTAAAATGAGCTGGAGCAGGAAATGGCAAACAACTCCAGTATCTTTGCCAAGAAAATCTCCAAAAGGAGTCAGGAAGAGTGGACATGATTGGAAACAACTAAACAACAAATTTGGAGCTTTACAATAATCATTGAAACAATAACAACAAAAAAAAACTCTCAGCAATGCTAACTGAATTTCCTTGGAAGGCAGTCTGGCATAGTGATAATAGTTATAGGCTTAGGAGTCAGGGAAGTGTGGATTCACATCTCACTTCTCGTATACTGACTGTGTAACCTTGGGCAGTTCACCTGAGCTTTCAATGCCCTCAGACCACTAAGACTAAATTGCAGAACAAAAGCAAATCTGAGTCCACAGAGGAACTTTCCTCAAAAGTAAGTACCCTCCTCACTTCTTCCTCCTAGTTTCCTGGGGTCCCTTCAAATGCCACTTCCAACAGTAAGTCTTTCCCGGTGAAAATCCTTCCCACCCCACCAGAAACCGCTAGTCCCTTCTCTTCTGCAATTACCTTCCCCCTACTCTGCATATATCTTGAATTGTACCTAGTTATTTGCATGTTGTCTTCTCCATTAGAATGTAAGCTCCTTGAGGGCAGGAACTGATTATTTTTCTCCACCTTTCTTTGTATCCCCAGCGCTTAGTATTATTGTTGACACATAATAAGAGCCTAATAAATGTTTTTGATTGATTGAAATCACAGTTCAGGACCAAAATTCATAGTTATAAGCAGAGTTCACCAAAGAGTTTTCACAGAAGGTAATGAGTCCCCTGTCACTAGAGACCTTTGAGGGAAAGTTGGATGACTTTTTGGTGGAATTTTGCAGAAGGGATTTGTTTATATAAGAATTAGATGACTTCTGAGGTTCCTTGAAACTTTGAGGTTCTGTGATCACACAGCTCTTGATATATCTAGTGTTCATAAAAAGAATAATTTGGACAGACTGAGCTTTAAAGGAAACTGAAAACCACATTTCAGGTGGCAATTTGTCCCTACTCCTACCACAACCCTTTCCTATTCTAACCGCTTCCATATCTGTCTACAGAGTGATTGATATACTTCATTGGATCTGTGATCTTATATATTTGGGGACTCCTCTTAAACCATACCTTCTCATCTTGTTTATGTCCTCCCTTGAATACTCTACAGGAGCCCACCCAATATGCTGGGGGCATTGCCTAGAGTTCTTTTTATATCACCTGGGTACCAGTGCAAGGCACAGACTGTTACTCCTCACTCTCTCTATGTGACCAGCCTGCCTCTTTTGATCACTTTGTACATATAATCTTGAACAGGCAATGCAAATGCACAATGAGCTTGGGCCAAAATTGAACAGGAGGAAGACGATGAGCTAGACTTCACTCAGTAAATTGTACAGTGCTTTCAATGATCCAAGCTTCTCCCTGAAACAAAAAGCCATCTTTTAAAGCACTGCTCTTCTTCCAATGATGCCATATGGCTACAATTTATGAAATGTCACCATTTCTGAGGCATCAACATTGTGGCTCACCCAAACAGCAATGGAGACACATATTGGGTGCAAATAGTTTCCAGCATATTAACCAGTGGAAACTTGTACCAAAATAGCATCATATAAATATCATGAAGGAGGTTACAGAATGGTTTTACCTCTCTGATTCATTTCTCAAATGAGGAGTTTGAACTCAGACTCTTGCTGCAAGCTGCATAACTCCCAAATGGGACCATAACCAGATTAAAATGTAATTTAGAAATGTTTGGCAAAATAAATAAAAATGAATTGCAACATAGATAATGTTAATTTGTAGTTTTCTAAGTCAGTGCTTTCATATCCATATTCTGCCTTCCATGGGGTGTTTGACACCTCAGGACAAGATGACTATTGAAGCCCCCCCCCCAAAAGCTACATCTGTGATCCCATGCAGGAAAACACTGTTCAAAAAGATAATAGAATCATGGATTTAGAGTCAGAAGGATCTCCAACTCCTTCACTTTACAAACATGTAAACTAAAGCACAAAAAGATGAAATGATTTTCCCGAGATCACACAGATGATAAGTGACAGAGGGAGAATTTGAACCCAGATCATCTAACTCCAAAGTCAGGGCTTAATACTTTTTTAACAAGGAGGTAGAGAAACAGTTAACACATTTCCTTTCCTCTTCTGATTCCTGTCCACTCTCCACTGAAGGACATAGAAATGATATCCCAGAGGGACTCAGTTTCCTCATCTGTAAAATGAGGACATTTTTCACTAGACAATCTTCTAGGAGTCTTTAAACTCTAAATCCCATTAATCTATGAACCTAGAGAGGCTCAGGAAGAGAGAGAAATCTCAATAAGCTTCAAACCATCAACTTGGATAATCAAGTAACTTCTGAAAGTCCAACCATGCATAAAAGGGATGAAACTTTCTGCAGGCATCCTAGGCTTCTGAGCAGCGGACTGCCAATCAGAAATGAAATATGCTAGTGTGTGTTAAACACAGCTCCCACCGGTCAGTTCTCCTTTCCTAAATTGGTTTGAATCCAGCATACAAATCTGTGGATAAGTCCTCTGTCAAAAAATCATCATTCTGCTCATCACAGAATCATTTTGCTGAGAAGCCAAGCTCTTCTAACTAGGTTTTTTTTCCTCCTTTTTTTCATCTAACTCAGTATTCTTTCTCCACCTCAATATTTATTGAGAGCTTATTAAGTTCATAGTGATGTGCTTAGTTCTTGGGGAAAAAAACTGCATAGAATTAACCTCAGCCAATTGGTTGCCTCTCAGACTCATTTTCTTAGGCAGACTGTACTGGGGTAGAAAACTAGCTGAAAGACAGTCAGGGAGTCAGATAGATAGTCAGATAGGCATAGATACAAATCTATGGATCTATATAGGATTTTTCCAGTCATTGCGGCAGGAGTATTTTTAGATACTTGGACAGATCTGTGAACTCAATGATAGGAATATTCCCCTTACCAGTGAAAATTATAACTAGTTCACATCTTCATATATTTTGTTCTTTTCTCATCTTTTTTTTTTAGAGGGGGAGGTTAGATTCTTAAATTAGACTTGTGATTCCATTGGTATTGGTGAGGAAACTCCCTCTTCCAATGCATATTGGAAATCACTCTACGACTTATTATCTTAGAGGGTTGCCCAGGGTCAAGTGACTTAAACAAGATCACACATGGAGCATGGGCTAGAATCAGGAGACTATTCTCTATTGATAGTAAAATTCTCCAAATGATTCTGTTTTGAAGATGACATTGTGTTAATTGTATGAATCCCCTTTGTTGTCTCTCTTGTTGAGTTGCAAGCTTTTTGAGGGCACTGTCTTTTGCCTTTTTTTTTTTTTGCAACTCCAGCTTGTAGCACAGCATTTGGCACGTCGTAGGCAATTGAGCAACATTGATTGGTTAATTGCATTGAGAATCATCTCACTGCAAAGCCTCATCATTAAGATCTTTAATTTTTCCAAAGGCATCATTGTAACTATTCACGCTAAAATAGGAAATTGGATGAAAAATATACATTGCCAATTTAACCTTATCAAAAACTTAACAAAATTTTTACCAAGAAGAGAAGACATTGCTCCTATTAAGGCACCTCTTCTTTGAAGTTCATCGAATTCCCCTCCCCTCCCACAATCCTTCTCACTGCCATCGACTGATCTTCTGCACTTTTCTCTGGATTTGTTGCCCTCCTTGCTATTCTTTTCCATCATCATTGGAGACTTCAATGTCTATGTACTTACAGCTCCTTGGACTGCTCAGTTCCTCTGACCTCCAATTCTATACTACTGCAGCTGCCAAGGCAACCTCACCACAAGCCTCAACACCATTCAAAATTGTTCCACTTTTTAAATGCTGATCTCTGAATTGTCCCTCTCTGACCACACTCTCCTGTTCTTCCACCTTTCTCTACCGGCTCTTACTCCTGTACCTGCTCTTCCTTTCATCATGACCCCCATCCCTTAATTCCTCCCTATTCTCCCATTCTGCCATTCCTGTTCTCCCTTTCCTACTTGATAAATCTGGACCATTTGATCAGCCTTTTCAGTAATGGCCTCAGATCTGTGCTTGGGAACTTTGTTAATTTGACCTGCTTCTCTTCCTCACTAACCCTCAATGCTGAGCACCTGCTATCATTCACCTTCTCTACTCTTGGCCTCAAACTACTAATCACTGAAGGAAAGAAAATATGAAATCATACTATAAGGTCCTCATAAATACTTTCTTTCCCCATCAGTATTTTTCTTCTGGCCTTGGGAGAAACTGAGAACCTCTGAGAATGATGGCTTTAAGAGCATAAGAAATGGGATAGAGTTCTGCTGGGCTAGGAATGTGCAAACTGAGCATTCAGCATCAGAGAGACAAATACACTGTTGTACAGCTCTGGAGTCAGGAAGACCTGAATTCAAATCCAGTCTCAAGTACTTCTTAACTATGTGACCCTGGACAAGTCATTTAACTTTTGCCTGCTTTGGGTTCCTTATCTGTAAAATAGGGATGATAATATCACCTACATTTTAAGATTGATACAGGGATCAAAGATAATGTGTGTGTGTGTGTGTGTGTGTTTTAAACACGCATAGTGCAATTTCTGGCACATCATAGCTCATTAATAAATGCATGTTCCCTTCCCCCAGGAACCTCTGTAGTGTAAGTTTCAAGCAAGAGAAGACTGAACCCATTACAAAATCATGGTCCATAACAATGTGACCCTCACAGTTGCACGGCAATCCTCTTATTCTTCTCTTTTTGCCTCTCTGGCACATTCCCCAGAGCGGATATTCCAAACTTTCTCTTTTCTCCCAGTTTCATCCCTACTCCCTCAATTTCAGCAGGTAACCTGGCTTCCTATTTTATTGAGTAGACTGAATATTCAACAAGCCCCTTCACCATCAAGTCCCATGTTTATTAAATGTTTATTAAAACGTAACAATGTCTTCAACTACTTTCTCCATGTTTCTTCCAGTTGCAGAGGATGCAGTGATCTCTTTCTCACCAAAGCTCACCCATACACATACACTCACTAATCCACTCCTCATACCCTCTTGCTCCATCATCATCTGTCTCCCTCAGCTTCTTCATCATATTGCTTTTTTAAAGTAATCAATTCTTCTCAACTTACAGAAAGGTTTGGGTCTTCTTCCTAAAAAACAAATGACACCAAAACAAATAACAAACAAAAGAATCCTTTCCCTTGACCCTACTGCCCCATAAAAGAATCATCCAGTATTTCTCTTGCCAAACTTCTAGAATTATCAACACTGGCTGCTGCCATTTTCTAACCACTCATTCTTTAGCCTTGCAATGTGACACGTCCCTGCTTTTCTACAGAAAATATCTCCCTCCTAGATATACTTCCTAGGTCAAGCTCTCTCTTTTCTACAGGTTACTAATGACCCCCTTATCACTAAATACAATTATATTTTTTCTGCTTTTATTCTACTTGGCTTCTCTGTAGAACCTGATGCTATGGACCAGTCCCTCCTTGAGACATTCTTCTGCCTCAGTTTCTGTAACACTGCACACACACACATTTCTTTCTCTCTCTTACTGCTCCTCATCCTCTTTCCTTCCATCCCTTTAAACATAGGTATTCCCCGAGGTCCTGTCCTTAACCTTCTCCTCTCTATATGTCTGTCCATCGTGGCTTCACCAACTTCAGTGCCTTATTTTCTCTATTTCCCCAACTGTAAAATGAGGACAAAAATAGACACATAGAAAGAAATGAAGATTCAGTTTTGTGTAGTATCCTCGTGTGTTCTATTCATCTTCTCACCTCTTCATTCTCACCTCTTCTGTACCCTCTCTTTTTTGGCACTAAGTCTAAAACTTTTAAGAAATTTAAAAATCATAAAAAGGGAAGATGAGGACCCAGCTCTAGTCTGAAGGAAAATAAGTACATGGGACCTGACTAGAACAGAAGTATTGAGAAAGGCTTGTCCATAAGTCCATTTCTCTATTTATCATAACTCTTGATTACTTCAATAGCAGGTAAAGGAGAAATGGAAGCAGTGCTTGGCTCTTTCCTTCCGTACTATCTCCTCTGAAACTAAGATGGTTCCATTGCCTCTTGTCAAGAAATATCCATCTGGGCCAGTGAGCAGGAAAAAAACCTCCTATTCTATTTGCATGGTTACTGGTTATGTTTCTATTTTAAGGCTACTGTTAACTATTATTTATTCAATCTAGAGAATTTTTATGGATTCTTAAGTTTGTACTGACAATGATTTCTCTGAAAGCCCATGTATTTTCTAGGAAGTCTACATTAAGGTTGTCTTGCCAAAGAAATATTAATGCAACCCTAGACCCTTTTATAAAAACAACAACAAACCATTCATTACTTAACAAAAAGATGAAATCCTGATCGTGGCATTCTATGTCTCCCTTAATCTGGCTCAAATATCCATTCTCTAACCTTAGTTCAAAGTTCTCCCTTTCACATATTCTCTATTCTCATTTTATTTCTTTTTTTCTGTCTTTATTCAAGCTATCCCTTATATCTGTACTATGACATGAAATTATCTTTTACAAGTAGCAATGGGTAGACTGCTAGGCCTGGAGTCAGAAAGACCTTGGTTCAAATCCAGCCTCAGATACTTAGCTGTGCAACCCTGGGCAAGTCACTTACTCTCTGCCTGCCTCAGTTTTGTCACCTACAAAATGGGAATAATAAAAGCCAAATGGGGTATTTGCAAAGGGCTTAGCACAGAGTCTACCACATGTTAAGCATTTAATCAATGTTTATTCCCTTCCCCTCCTTTTTATAGTCATACGTGCCCTGCTTCATTCAGGGATTCTCCTACTACCAGTTATCCCTTTCTGAATCAGAACTAGGAAGAGGATCTCAGGAACCTAAGTGATTCAGAGGTGTCGTAAAAACAAAATCTGGTTTGGTATTTTTTTTTCAAATCACAATTGACTTCATTGATATCTACAATGCAGGACTGGGGAACCTGTGGCCTCAAGGCCACATGTGGCCCTCTAGGTCCTCAAGTGTGTCCCTTTGACTGAATCCAAAATTCAAAGAACAAGCACAACCAAGGTTCCCCAGCTCAACAAGTGCCCAATAGACTTTGAGCCACTTTGTCCTGTATATGCAGACATGGAATCCTCACTCTAAACTTATTCTTTCCAATCTCTGTCCTTCTATCAACCCTCTCTCCAGCTCTCCCTCCCAGATATACTTCCTAGGTCAAGCTCTCTCTCACTCTCTTCCACCAAGTCAGAACACTTTCTAAACCCAAATGTGAGTCTTCTACCCTTCATTAGCTGATTTTCAACCACTCCATAATCATCCATAGTCCTGAAACTGCTTCCTGATGTCTGGATCTCGAGTCAGTAGACCTGAGCTCAAATCTTGCATCAAACACTGTAAAGCCAAGCATGAGCAGCTTTCCAGAATAATGCTACTGTGAACAGCTTTTCAAGGTTCTGATTACATAATATAGTGAGCACTCTATTTATTCAATAACAAGTCAGAGCAAAACATCCACAGTAAATCAAGGTACACCATTCACTATGTTACAACTTATCATAGATAATCAAAATACAGAATTCACAACAACTTATCACAGAAAATGCCCACATAGTTTTCATCATAGTGGTCACAAAGTTTTGAACAAAGAGCAATCACTTAGTAACTCAATCATTCAATGATCTCAATCATCTTTAAGGAGGTTTGCCTCCTTAAGGGACATAAAGTACAATAGTAAAAGTTCTCCACCATGGGGAACACCAAGTTACAAATCAGTTACTATTTACTCATCATTCACTATTCAATCATCAGAAAATACACAAGCCCTTCAACCCTAGATCACTAGTAAATTACAATTGCTCAGTCAATACACACTATCCAAGTAAAGTCTTCTTTCAGCTTGACTCAGGGTGGTCTCTCAGATTCCCTTGATCCCCTTCCACAGTCCCAGATCTTACCTGGATTCACCAAACTGTCACCTGGGTTCAAAGGCAGAGAGCTCCCAGGTCTTTGTCCAGCTCTCCAAGCAGTTCCTGTTCCATGCTGAAGCTCACAGTGTCCAGTCCACCTCAAATCCTTCACAGTCTCTGTTCCCAGGAAGTCAAAGCTTAACAAAGCCACAAACAGATTTATACAAAGTACCAGCATCACAGACATGCTTCCTCAGACTGCAGCAGCTATAGCTGGTCCTTGGACATCTTCAGCAGCTCTCAGAAGTTCTGACTGGCCCTCAGACTCAGCAGCTACTCAGCAGAAGCTCCAGCTGGTTCCCAGAATCAAAATCACTTCACCCAGATTTTTGAAATCAAAATCATTCCCTCCAGTCTGGGGGGCCTTTCCTCTTCAGCCTCCTGAGTGGCAGCAGCTTCACACACACACACACACACATGTACACATGCATACACATGCATATGCACGCACACATGCACACGCACATACACAAACACACGGCATTAGCTCCTTCCTGTTTCATCCAACCCCTTCCTGTTATGTCAGCAACAGGGGTTCATACCTTCTGTTTCTTTAACAGAGGCTTGATTAATTACTAAGTGCTAAGTACCTCTCAGCTTAGCAATACAAAAGGAACTTCAAATTTCATTACTATTACAAACACTTATTAGCTGTGTGCCCCTGGGTGAGTCACTTAACTTTTCTCAGCCTCAGTTTCCTCACCTATAAAATGGGGATAATAAACAGAACCTATCTCACAGGGCTGTTAGAGAATATAATGAGATGATATATATCAAGTGCTTTAAAAACTTAAAGCACAACACAAATGCTGGCTCTTGCTATTTACAGAGGTTCAGGAATTGTGAGAAGCTTTATTCCCCACCAAGTATTAATACATTTCCTCCCATTATGTGTGCATGCATGCACACACACACACACACACACACACAAAGCTTTGGACACAGGGTTGCTCCCCCTTTGTCCTTGGGTTCCATTTCTTGCTAAAATTTTGATTGAATAACCCTCCTTATTTCTATTTGTTCTTTTTTTTTCTTTTTGGAGGGGGTAGGGCAGGGCAATTGGGGTTAAGTGACTTACCCAAGGTCACATGGCTGGCAAGTGTTAGTGTCTGAGACCAGATTTGAACTCAGATCCTCCTGACTCCATGGCTGTTCCTCTATTCACTGCACCACCTCTTATTTCCATTTGTTGAAGTCCTTCCCTTCATTATAGGTCTAACCAGGGTACCATGAAGTTTCCCAGACTCCTCCCCACCCAGTGAAAATCATTTCTCCCTCTTCAGATTTCTCAGGAGCCATTTGCCTGACCTCTCCCTTCTCTTTCACACTTTCTCTTCCTTTAAATTTGCTTATATTCCCTTGAACCAGTTATTTATACAAATGTCCTTCCCTCTTTTCAAGAGCATGGTTTATGTCATAATTATCTTTGTATCCTCTAGGACAATAATACCTTGCAGATAGTAGGGACATAATAAGTTTATGCTAAATTATGTTGAATTGAATTGAATTGAATACAGCCTGAAATCGGATTAAATTTATTGGCTCCAAGATCATAGTGTTGACTTACATTAAGCTTGAAATCTACCAAAATCCACATTTTTAAAAAATATTTGTTCTTGTGTTTGGTCATTTCTCAGTTGTGTTCAATTCTCCATGACTCAATTGGAGATTTTCTTGGCTGAAGTGGTTTGCCATTTTCATCTCTAGCTCATTTTACAGATAAGGAAACTGAGGCAAATGAGGTTAAGTAATTTGCCCAGGGTCATACAGTAAGTGTCTGAGGCTGGATTTGAACTCAGGAAAAGGAGTTTTCCTGACTGTAGGTCCACCACTCTATTTACTACACCACCTAACTGTTCTTTTAAAAATACTAATTACTTACAATCAAATCTACCTCATCCTGTTGTTATGCAAGTGAATGTTGAACTCTAATCTAGGACTTTACATTTATTCCTATTAAAATTTATTTGTTAGCTCTAAGCCATTGTTTTAACATGTCAAAACTTTTGGGGATCCCAATTCTATATATTAGCTTTCATGCAAACCTCACCACTTCCCACCTTAAATGTTATCTGAAAATTTGATAAATGGATCATCTTAGTGCTTGATAAATAGGCTGACCAAAGTAGAATACAGCTTTACAGAATTCTGTTAAAGACCTCTCACTACTAAAGACAATGATCCACTCATCCCATCTTTGGTTTCAGACAGTCAAACAGTTTTGACTCCAACTACCTTACTACTGTTTGTCCATATGTGTCTTCTTTATGTATAAGGCTATTATGAGAGACTTTATCACATGCCTCCTGAAATCCATGTATGCCACAGCTGTATCATTCCCCTAACCTGCCATCCTAGTAATTCTGTCAAGAAAGGAGAGGGGTAGTTTGCCATGACCTTAATAAACCAACACTGGATGGTAACTTGTAAGAATTTATGGGGGTCATAGAATCAGCAGAACAAGACCATGAAATAGCTACTCATCCAATTTGACTGAGGTGTAGTGAGCATGGAGAGGAGTTCAAATGGTAGGTTACAAACAGACTGTGGAAAGCCTTGTGTGCCAAGCTACGGAGTCTGGACTTTATCTATGGCCGGTAGAGAGACCCCATAAATTATTTTAGCAAGGAGTGACATGTTTAGATTTGTGTAGATTGGTCTGGCAGTTTTGTGAAGGATTGGTTGGAAAAGGGAGAAATTAGGATCAGGGAGACCAATTAGGAAGATACTGTGATAGGCCCAGTGAGAGGTGATAAGGGCCTGAACTAAGGTGATGGGAAAAGCACTTTTGTTCTATAGAAATGTTATGATAATGTGATTAGGAGACTATTACAATAGTCTAGGTGAAAAATAATGAGGGCTAAGGTGATAGCACTGTGAAAGGAGAGGAGAATATGGATGTAAGAGGTATTATATTACAGAAATAGGGGTTTGAAAAGGAAGCAACTACTCTGTACCAAGTATTGTGCTAAATACTTTATCAAAATTATCTCATTTGATCCTCACAACAATGCCGCTATTATTATTCCCACCTACAGTTGAAGTAACTGAGATGGAGAGTGGTTGAGTGACTTGCCCAGGGTCACACAGCTAGCAAGCATCTGAGGTAAAATTTGAACTCACCACTTACTGACTTCAGGTCCAGTGCTCTCTCAACTGTACCACCTAGCTGCCTAGGAGAGGGAGGTAATGCAAGCCTAGCTGACCATGATGGTGGTAGGGACTTCAACAGAAATAGTATAGGTGAGAGGAGAGTTTCAGAGGACAGGGTGGGAAATGACTCATTCAATTTGATCCATGTTAAATTTGGGGTTCCAGAAAGATATGCAGAACTGCCATTCAGGGTAGAGATTAAGGTGGTTCAGTATCACCTACAAAGAGATGGATTTTTTTTTATTTTTTATTTTTTTAAGCAATTGGGGTTAATTAACTTGCTCAAGGTTACATGGCCAGTTATTTTGTGTGGGTGCCAAGTATCTGAGGCCAGAACTGATCCCGGGTCTCCCAACACCGTGGCTGGCACTCTTACTCACTGCACCACCTGGCTGCCCCGAAAAAGATGGATACTAAAACAAGAGGATTGAATTAGATCGCCAAAGAGAATGTCAAGAGGAAAGAAAGGGTGGCAGATAAAACCGTGGCAACTCACAGTCTACTTGCAACTGGGCATAGGAGGAGGAAAATGACCAAGAAAAGAGACAGAAAAGGAATCATTAGACAAGAAGAAAATAGCAGCAGCAAGAAACTAAAGGAGGAGAGAGGATCCATAAGGCAGGTGAAAATCCCAACTGATTCCAGAGGACAGTGCAACAAACTGCCCTCCTGTCTATAGAAAGGAGTAGGGGCTGGAAATAAAGGCTACATCTTCTGTGAGATGTGTTTGTACCTCAACTTTACTTAACTGTTTTTCTTTGTTACAAGGGAGGGAGTTGTATTGGGTGGGGGAGGAGGTGTATATTGAGAAAAGACATGTTTTAAAAAAAGACATTGCTATTGTTAAAATAAAATTGAATAGGATAATATAAAATAAAGGAAATTGATGTTGACAGTAGCAAATATGGGATGGAGTGAGTCAAGAGGAAAAATATGGGGGAAAAGGCTATTACGGCGAAAGTCGAGGGTGCCAACAAAGGAGGAAACAGCTGTTCCCCGAAGGTTGTAGAGACATGGAGCCCTCTAGCTGTGAATTCTTCCACAGGCTTATTTAAGGGTATTAGTAAATAAAATCCACAGTGGAATTGGTTATATGGAGTGCCATGCCCAGCTGCAAACTGGTCTGGGTATAGGGAAGGAAGGAATATGGATGGGGAGTTAGTGTAGTCATAGAATGAACTTAAAGTGTTTACATGAGCCAGATGGCATTTGTGTGGAATGATGAGTGAATCCAAGTGCTGTGCTCCGTACTGGGGATACAAAAAGAGTGAGGGAGTTCCTGTCCTCAGGAAGGTCACATTCTAATTGGGAGAAACATAAAAGAAAATCTGGCTAAAGGGCAAATGGAAAGGTGCCAAAGTCCTAAGGGTGGAATTGGGATGGTGAGGCCCAGGATTCCTTAGGTCTGATGACAGTACTGGGTGATTGAAGGGCATAGAGGTAGCACCTGGAGGATCCCCTCCCAAGTTAACATCCTGGCAGGTCTCCCTAAGCTATGTGAAGAAAAGGGTACTTAGGGGAGACTCAGGAGACCTGGAGGATGGTAAGGCATGAGGAGGGGGGAAGAGGGGCAATGTGGGAAATGATCAAGAATGACAGTGGAAAGATGAAATTGATTTGGCAATTAAGATGTCATTGGTGATCATCCATAACTTTATCTGTGAAAATGACACCAAGGAAGAGACTATCATGTGCTTTTCCAGTCTACCCTAAAGATGAGGGACTCTTCCAAATGACTTGTAGATGTCACCTCTCCATTAAAATGTAAGCTCCCTGGGAGCAGGGGCTTTTTCTTTCCTTTCTGTATGCTAGTGATTTGTTCATGGGAAGAACCTAATAATGGCTTTCTCGTTTATTCATTCATGGTGGAGGAAAAGTTCCTAGCAGAGAGTTGTGGGTGAGCAGTCAGGTTACAGAGAGCTGAGAAGAGTGTGGGTGGTGAGGAAGGGATGACATTTGTGCCTCTCTGCTAATAAAAGAGCACTCCATAAATGTTTTTCATTCATTTATTTATTCATTCATTCAACATAAATGTCCTCTGAATAACAAATTATATTGTTGCTGTTTAAAAGTTTTAGTCACGTCCAACTCTTTGTGACTCCATTTGGAGTTTTCTTGGCAAAGATGCTAGGGTGGTTTGCAATTTCTTTCTCTGACTCACTTTGCAGATGAAGAAATAAGGCCAACCAGGTTAAGAGACTTGCCCAAGGTCACACAGCTAGTAAAGGCTGAGGCCAGATTTGAACTCAAGAAGAAAGACCTACTTGCCCCACAATAACATTTATATAGCACTTTAAAATATTATTTGATGCTGATGACAACCTTTTGGCTTTTATTATTATCCTCATTTTATAGTTGGAGAAATTATAGCAGATAGAAGTTAAGTGACTTGCCTGAGTTCACAGAACAAGTAAGTGTCTAAGGCTGATTTTGAACTCAAGTTTTCCTGTCACCCCTTGATACCTCTGAAATCTTGCTGCTTATTTTCCAGCTGTGATAGTGGCCCTCCACATTATTTCCTTCCTACCTCTATTGAGGTAACGCAGAATTTTAATAGAGACAGAGAAGACAGAATAACAGCCCGAGGGGGTAATAGGGTATAAGGAAGTATAATTTTTTAGGATAGGGTAGGCCTGAGCATATTTATAGGAAGTAGGGAAGGAGCGAGTCGATAAGAAGAGATTGAAGAGAAGCAGAAGAGAGAAGGAATGCTCATTAATTTGGCTGTATAACAGATTAATCTTTCGGTAGTGAAGGATTATGGCTTGTAAAAGCTATTGAGGATAAGATGGGATAGAGAATCCAAGGCTGCTTGTTTGTGCCTATCTCTCTCAGTCTCTCCATGGCCATTTTTCCTCTTGCGGCAAATGATCATTTATTTAGCGCCCTGTCCCCTCAGCTTTTTGGCATTAGTAAATGATATCTCAGGAGGGTCCTATGCACACAGGACATCAAGGGGAGCACCTGAGGGTGCATGAGAATGAAAATTGACTAGGCTATTACTCAAAGACTCAGAGAGCCTTGGGGCTGGAAAGAAAATTGGGGAGGTCCCCCTTCCTTTGAGGAAGATTAAACCCAACTGTTCCTGACATGTGAGTATCCATCCCATCTTAAAATCTCTTCAGTCTCTCCAGTCAGGGTGCAGAGAAATGAGAGACAACTGAGTGGTGGAGATATGGGGGCAGATTTGGGCCCCATTTAGACCCACTACGTAACTGCTCTTTGGGGAAATTTTTGCTCATCTCTTACCAAAATTTCTTTTTTTTTGGGATTGGTAAAATTCTTTATTAATTTGTTTTACTTTTAGTTTACAAGATTCAGTTCCACAATCCCTTGAGTTTCAAATTTTCTCCCCCTCCTTTTCTTCCCCCCCCCGCCCCACTCCATGGCAGCATGCAATCAAATACAGGATCTGCAAATACTTTCACATTAGACATTAGTCAGTTCTAACCAAAATTTCTATAGCTGTTGCTGAAATCTGTTCTCTTCTTAGTGGGAACAAAGAGAAGATAATTAACAGTCCTGAGGTTGGTCACATATACCCCATACACATAAATATATTATTCTCCTTATCCCTTGTCTTCCTTTTAAAGATGTAGCCACACTGAATAAATGAGGGACTTAATTACATACTCTATGACATGTTACTTTTAACATTATTTCTGAGATATAAAGCACATTTCAAAATCATTGTTCTTTGCATGAATACTTTAAGATTTCCTTTTAAATCATTTAACAGTGATAATAGATAAGAGAAGTAATATTGTATAGCAAATAAAGAGATGGCCAGGAAGACCTGGGTTTATTTCCTGCCTCTGAATCATACCGGCTGTGTGACCCTGGGCAAGTCACCTAACCCCTCAATGTTCTAGGCAGCTCTCTTAGACTCTAATAGCAAAGAACTGCAAGCCTCCATTGGCAGAGTGAATTTCTTTATGTGGATAATTGCTCTTCCCTAGGTTTTCATGACACTACTCATTTCTGATTAGCCTCTCATCTGTCTGACCACTCTTTCTCAATCTCCTTTCTAGACCTCTCTCTAGGTCACACTCACTAACTGTGGGTGATCTCCCAGGCTCTGTCTCAGGGTCTCTTTTCCTCTAACTTTCTCACTAGATGTTCTCATAAGCTCCCATGAGTTAGTTAAATTATCATCTCCAAGTAGATGAATCCAGATCTATATTTCTCCCAAGACACTCTCCTGAGCTCCCTTCTTGCATTAGCAACTGCTTTCTTGGATCGGCATAAAAAATTCAACATATAACAATAAAAGGAAAAATCATTTATTTCCTTTGAGCCCTTCTAATTTTCTTATGTCTTTCTTGATGTCAAGGGCACCACCATCCTCCCAGTCACTCAGACTCACACCTTAGTGTCATTTTCTTCTTCTTTCATTCATTCAACATATCCAATCTATTGCCAAGCCTTGTAACATCTATCTTTACAAAATCTCTTGTATGTATCTCCTTCCATCCATTCACACAACTGCCACCCAGGCATGGAAGTCCTCATCACATCATGCTTGAACTATCACAATAGCCTTGTGGTTGGTCTCCCTAACTCAAGTTTCTCCCCACTCCAATTAATCCTCCAAAAAGTTGCCAGAATGATTTTCCTAAATCTCAGGTCACCTATTTGATCAACAAATTCCAGTGGTTCCCTAAAATCTCTAGGATCAAGTATAAAATACCCCATCTGGTGTTTAAGTCCTTCACAACCTAATATTCTTACTTTTTTTGGGGGGGAGGGCAATTGGGGTTAAGTGACTTGCCCAAGGTCACATGGCTAGTTTTTGTGTTGTGTCTGAGGCAGGATTTGAATTCAGGTCCTCCTAACTCCAGGGCCGGTGCTCTATTCGCTGCACCACCTCGCCACCCCATAATATTCTTACTTTTTAAGTCCCCTCTAAGGACTCTACAATATACATGACGTTACTTACTCTATCATTTTTGTTGGCTGTCTCCTATTCCTGAAATGCTAATCCTACTTGTTTCTGCCTCCTGCCTTTCCCAACTTCCTTCAAGATGCAGGCCAAATTTCACCTCTACAGAAGACACACCAACACCCTTCCCTTTCAGATTAACTTCTGCAGTTATCCCTTCCACCTTGCAACTTTGCCCATCAAGTTTCAATATATCGTGGGTCGGCATAAGAAATCAAATGGGAATTTTTTGGAAGTCTTGTGGAAGTCACAGATGAGACACAAAGGCCAGCAGACAACAAGAAACAGTTTAGAAACTCAGGAAAGCATAAAACACATATATAGTATTGTATAATATCAACATATTTTATCTTTTAATACCATAATGATTCATACTTCTTTTCTGATATGAGGGGTGGGGCAAACAGTTTTACATGGATTTTCCAGATTATAGGAACACTGTGTACCTAACCCCTGTGATGTAGAAGGATATAATTATATTTATCTTGTATGTATCTTTGCATGCACGTAGTTGCATATTGTCTTCCCAGGTAAAATGGGAGCTCCTTGAGGCTAGAGATGATATTTTGATTTTCCTGGTACAGTGCTTAGCACAATGACAACCACATAATGAGGGCTTAATTAATGTTATTGAGTGACTGACTGATTGACTTGATCACCTGAGAGTTCTCTATATCACTTTGTTTTTAAAGCAATCGGGGTTAAGTAACTTGCTCAAGGTTACATGGCCAGTTATTTCTGGGTGTGGTGCTAAGTATCTGAGCCTGGATTTAATCCCCAGGTCATAACGACACTGGAGCCGGTGCTCTTACTCGCTGAGCCGCCTGGCCGCCCCTAAGCAATTGGGGTTAAGTAACTTGCTCAAGGTTACACGGCCAGGTGTTTCTGGGTGGGTGCTAAGTGTGTTTCTGGGTGGGTGCTAAGTGAGTTCTCTATATCACTAAAGCTTTGGGTCCAGTCCTTAGTCTCTAATAGACAAATAAAAAAGAGATCACTCTTGCTGCCTCGTCACCTGCATCTAGACAAGTTCTGACATTTTCTGTTACTTGATGTTAGCAGCAGAGCACTGGGGACAGGTAGGTAAACCACACAAGGTCAGCTAAGACCCAGGAGTTTGCCAGGTCAAGACAGATCATATTTAAATGTTCCAGAAGCAGTAATGGGGAAGACATCTAGACAGGTATATGGCAAACCAAAGAACATGGCATGAAGTCATGGACCAAGATCCAGGTGGTTCAGTGATCAGCATCCTGGCATCCACCATAGAGAAGAGCATGGATGAAGTCCTGGAAGGCTGCTGGTTTCAAAGAGTTGGAAAGCAGTTAACAACATCACCATAAAGTCAAGTTTTGTTGTTGCTTATTGTTGTTTTAAGGATTTAAATACCAATGTAGAGGTAGGTGTAATCTTCAATACCCTTTCCTTTGAAACATTGCTTAATCTACCCTAAATGCACACACCTCATGCCAACTTGATGTCTAAAGACATGGCCTATGTTCATTTTTCTGCTTCTTGACAAAGACTTCTATATGAAAAAGTGAAAATAATTCTTTGGGAGCAACTAACTTAAAAGCATCCTGGGGAAAGGGAAAGTGGCCCCTTGAAAGCCACCCATTGGCCACAAAGGCTTAGTCATCCAAGATAAAAGTGTGGATTTTTTTTACCATAATGCTCTTCTATAGATTTCAGAGAATGAACTACCCTATTCCTCATCTCAGCCAGGCTGCCAGCTATTGCTGAGACTGATGTCCAGGGATGGAAAAGCTCATTCTGTGCTTCTGTTGCATATAACCTTCAGTTAACCAAGTTATCCATCTTGCTGGCTGGCACCTTTCAGAAACAGTAAAACTCCACAAAGAAAAATTCGCACCATTCTAACAGGACTGTAGGGACATGGGACACTTTGGAAACGTCTAAGGATATTGTCAGAATCATAGCTCCAGAGATGGAAAGAAAATTGGAGATCATCTATTCTAAGACCCTCATTTAGCGGAGGAGGAAAAGAGGCCCGAGAACGACAAGTCATTTGCCCAAGGTCACACAGATAATAAGAGGTCTTGTTATTTCTGTGATAGTTCTTAGAATTCCAACCTAGCACTCTTCCCCCTGAACAGAGAAGACCACTTGCTGGGCACTGTGAGGGAGAGCCCTGTGTTTGCCATCTCCTACCATTCCAGGAGAAACAAGGAATGGCGACATCCTAGCCTTTCTGAATGGAGTATGGTTAGATGAACACCTGTAAAAGGAGAGACAGAGACAAAAGACTGAGAAAGAAATAGAGAATGGAGAAGAAGGCAAAGACAATGATAAAGAAAAAGAAAGAAAAGAAGGAAGAGGAGAGGAAGAAGAAAGAGGAGGAGAAGGAGATAGAAGAGGAGGAGAAAGAGGAAAAGATGGAGGAAGAAGAAGTGGAGAAGGAAGAGGAAGGAAAAGATGGAAGAGGAGGAGAAGGAAGAGGATGGGGAAGGGGGAGGAAGAGGAGGTAGAACAGGCAAAAGAGGAGGAAGAGGAGAATGAGGAGAAGAAGGGGAAAGAGGAGGAGGAGGAAGAGAAGGAGAAAATGAGTAAAAGAAGTGGTAAAGAGAAGTGAGGAATGGGAAGAAGGGGGACAAGAAAAATTATGAGAAAACAATCTAGTACAGCAGAAAGAGCACTGCCTCTGCTGCTTATTTCCTGTGTTGACCTTGGTCGAGTCATTTAACTTCTTTGGGCATCAGTTTCCCAACCTCAAAATTAAGCATTTGGACTAAATGGATTTTACATTCTCTGTTAGTTCTAGACCTGTGATCTTATTATCCAATGAGGAGGACAAGGAGAAATGAAGGGCAAGAAGGAAAGAGAAAAATGGAGACTGAGAAAGAAAAGGAAGAGGAGAGGAGAGAAAGAAGAAAGGAATTGGGGCCTTCTCTGGCTCTAAGTCAAGTGCCTTCCCCCTAAGTGACTGGCACACTTACAAGGTGTCCTCAGGCCAAATATCTCCCTCACAAACCATTACAGTTTCCCATTATGGCTCACAAACAGAAATCAATCTTCTTAATGCTGCCACGAACAGAAAGGGGAGGCAAGCCAAGCCAGGCAGTCTGAGCCAACACGTGTATTGTCGGCACCGTCTGTCTAGCACTAAAGGGTAGGATTTCTCCCTTTCACCTCCTTTTCTCTTATACAAAAAGAAGAAAATGGCCATGAACCATCTTTGGGGAGGGAGAGCCAGCAGGGTAGCCCAAACTGACATTTGAAACAGACCTCTCTTGGACACATTTGCTCAAGATAATTTTTCCCTGATTCTAGTCCAAAATCAGTAAACCTAGCCTAGTAGGTGACTGCCCTAATCAAAAAGGAATTCAATCCACTGCTCTTTCTACTACACATTTATAGAGAATTCAACTTGCTGGGTATGAAAAGTGTGTGTCCCTGTGGCCACAATTGCCTAGCATCCCAATGGTAGAGATCTGGTCTGTCAGGTATCACGGTGAAAAAAAATATCTCCCAGGATGAGATATATAATGCCAAAAGAGGAGCCAAGAGTACAAATTTCCTTTTTAAAAAAATTACAAAACATGGAATTATTCCAAGTCATCCCAGAAAACAATTTGGAATTATGCTAAGAAAGCAATGAAAAGGCCCATACCCCACTGACCCAGAAATCCCACTGTTAGGCATCTACCCAAGGGAGATAAAAAGCAGAAAGAAAGGACCTGTGAACACTAAAAGATCATAGAAGAACTTTTTGTGGCAGCAAAGAACTGGAAACAAAGCAGATATCCATTGATTGGGGAAAAGATAGATGAATTGTGGTGCATTAATGTAATGAAATAGTACTGTTCCATAAGAAATTAATATGAAGAATTCAGAGAAGCTTGAGAAGACTTGTATGAACTGATGCAGAGTGAAAGGGGAAGAACAAAGCAACATGCACATTGATTACAGAAATATAATAAAAAAAAAGGAACAATGCTACATGATTATAATGAGCAGCCTTAGCTCCAAAGAGCAGTTAAAAAATACACATCCTCCCCCTTTTCTCAGAGGTCATAGTACTATACATATGGAACATTTGCATATGCCATCAGACATGTGTAATATGTGAGTTGGTTTTGCTGAACTTCTTTTATCCCCCTTTTCCTCTCTTTTTTTCTTATGGCACAGTGGATAAGGAGCCTAACTTATAGCCAGGAAGGCATGAGTTCAGATCCTGCCTCGGATACTTACAAGCCAAATGACCTGAATGACTTATTTAATTCCTGAGCCTCAGTTCCTCATCCATAAAATGGGGATAATAATAGCACCTACCTCCCAGGGTAGTTTTAAGGATCAAATGAGAAAACACATGAAAAGAATTTTATAAACCCTAGACCACTATATAATGTTAGCTATTATCATTATCATCTTTGTTATAAGTGAGGGCTCCCAGGTTTGGGGAATATTAATAATTTAGTAATTTAATATTTAGAAATGTTTATCTAAAAACGAGAGATCTCAACAAAATAAGAATTTAAAAAGAAAATTCAAAATGCATGCCATATATGATCAAGGAGGATAGTGCATATCAGAAAACCTTATTTGTGAACATCTACTTTAGGAAGGTCCATTTGTATATCTATACTATGGTTAGAAGAATATAGTTCTTTCGTTTCTTCACCTTCTGCCTCTAGAAGCAATCTGCCCAGGAAGCCTGGAAATGGGGCATTGTAAATAGCAAAACTGATTCCGGAGTCCATACAAAAACCATGCGACCCCTCTGCTCAAAAACTTCTCAGAGTGTCTCCCCATTGTTTTGAGGACAAAGCACAAGCTTCTCTGGCTTCTCATTTAAAGCTTTGATACACACAGCTAGGTGGCACAGTGGATAGAACACCAGTTCTGGAGTGAGGAGGACTTGAGTTCAAATGTGACCTCAGACACTTGACACTTATTAGCTCTGAGATCTTGGGCAAGTCATTTAGCCCCAATTTCCTTGCTTCCCCCCTCAAAAAAAAAAGATAAAGCCTTGAAAATCTGTCTCCAACCTACCTTTCCATATTTATCATGAATTATCTGCTTGACTGGACTTGTAAATTATATTTCCTCTCCCTCCCATCTGAATGCCTTTCTAGATACTGTCCCCATGCTGAAAATGGACTCTGCTTATCTCTGTCCCTTGCTTCTTCCAGAGTTCAGATTGAACACTGTCTCTTACATGAATTCTTTCCTAGCCCACATAGCAGATGGTCCCCACACAATTATTTTGTAATTTTGCACTTTGAAGGTACATATTCTCCATTTACTTACATACTATCTCCTCCAATAGAATGTATAAGCTCCTTGAGGGCACAGAACATTTTTTCCCCTTGTATCCCCTGTACTCATTACAGTTCCTCATACATAATAGTTGCCTATTGTAATGACTTTAAACGAATGAAGGAAGGGAGGAATGAATGAATTAATGAATGAATGAATGAAAGAAGGAATTAATGAACTGGAGTCTGTCAGCTCCAAGCTGGAGCTGTTCACATTACATTTTAACCTATGTGGTTCAGGATGGCTAATGCTGCAAGTGGCCACTAGGGAGCTTCTGAGAGTCAAGGACAAGTGAGGAATTGTTCAGTACAGTTGCCAGGGTCAGGGAAGTTCAGGTAATTAGTTTGTCTAAGCCAGAGAACAGTTCCAGTCCAAATGGTCAGGGTCAACAAGTATGGAAGGCATTTCAGAGAGAACAGAGTCCTAAGAAGGAGCAAACGGAAGCAGATCAGGGGAATGATCAGATTAACTCAACACTAACATATAGATATCTTACCAGTAGCAAGGTGGTACAGTGGATAGAACACTGGGCTTGGAATCAGGAAGACTCATCTTCCTGAGTTTCAGATCCAGCCTCAGATGCTTATGAGCTGTGTGGCCCTGGGCAAGTCACTTAACCTTTTTTGCTTTGGTTTCCTCATCTGTAAAATGAGTTGGAGAAGAAAGTGGCAAAAGGAGGTTAGAGATGAGTGTCAAGGGCTAAGAACTCAGGACTCCCCCTGGACCTAACAGGACTAGAGGAAGAGGAACGATCACTCTCAAGACCTCCCCTAGTTGTAAGTATTCCTAGGAGGTAGTAAAACGTAGGAAATAATCTTGGAGGTGCCCAGCATGGTAATGAGGTGATGCCTTATGAACTTTTGTGGCTGCATGCCTTGGGGGCTGAGAGATGCTGTTTCTTGTCTGACTCACAGTCCCTATCTCATTTTTAAAATTTCTGTTATTCCAGTCACTGGGAGGGGAAAAAAATCTGTATTCTAAAACCAGTAAAAGCAAAAAAGATAACGCCTCTGGGTGCTGAATAAAATAATAATAATAATACAATCATTAAATTACATGTTTCAACAACCCTGCTTTTATGTGATTCTAGTGAGTGGGAGTTAGCAAGAATGGAGGATGTTCTTTCTGAGAGAAGAGCAAGCATTAGCCAGGCTCACCTGTTTTCATCCAGATCTACCAAAATAAATCATTCCTTTGCTTATATATACATCCAGGAGGCCTTGAGTTCAAGTACTGCCTCTGATGTATATATACAGGCTGTGCAACTCAGGGCAGGTCATTTAACCTTTCTCTACCCTGGACAACTCTCTAAGACTTTAAGGGAGCAGAAAGGTGACAACCTGCATTGAAGAAGAAGTTTCTTCACATGGGAGTCCCCCATACTAGTGAAAACATAGGTCCAGTCCCTATCCCTCTCTATATGACTTTAGAACTCTAACACAGAAAATCCAGAGTCAAGTATCTTTCTTGTCTGTCCATTGGTCCTCTCATTCTTGGGACTGTCCCAGTTTCCAAAGCTCCAACTGTCATGTCATTAATTTGCATCTATGCCATATCCACACAGCTGGAAAGAATTATAGAAACACTCTATTCTCTGCCACTGGGTTCACTTTTCTAATAAGTCTAAATTCAACATTGATCAAGCCTCTGCCATATGTAAGGCATTATGCCAGGTGCCAATGAAGCATACACAAAAGTTAAATAAATTCTGCCTTCATGAAGCATATATTCTCTAAGGCAGAGGGGAGACAAATATAGCATGCACACAGGTAAATATGTAGAAATTTATATAATATATAATTTATACATATAATTTCATATTTATATAACATATACTTTACATACATACATGCAATTTCAGAGAGACAGGATACTAGTAATGCATACATCTAGAAGGGACTTCACAATCCACTTAACCCCACCCCATCCTCATTTATAGATGTGGAAACTGAGGACCAGGAAGTTAAATGACTTGTCCAAGGTAGCTCATCAAAGTTGCTCTTAGTTCTACCCTTTGGGGCCATCCCTCTTCCATTATGGAAGCTCTTCATATTCTTGAAGCAGCTATCACAGCCTCCCTCTGTCTTCCTTTCTTCAGGATGAATTTTCCAAGTTCTATAGCACAATCCCAAGACCCTTTGCCACCCTGATTGCCCTCCCCTGGACACTCACAGTTTATCAATGTCCTCCCTAAAATGTGTTTAGAACTGAACGCGATGATTTAGATGGGATCTGTTCAGATTGCAGTGGAACCATTGTCCACCTAGTCCTACAATTGGACCTCTGTTAATACAACCTGATCTGTTAATACACATCCACTTAGGGGCAAGGAGATGGCAAAGTGGACAGGGTACTGGCCATGGAGTTCGGAAGTCCTGAGCTCCAATCCAGCCTCAGACACGTGCTAGCCAGGTGACCCAAGGCAAGTCACTTAAGCTTTGTTTGCCTCAGTTTCCTCATCTAAGGAGGGGATAATAATAGCACCTGCCTCTCAGAGTTGTTGTAAAGATCAAATGATATAATTGCAAAGTGGTTAGGACAGTGTCTGACACAGAGTAAGCACTATTATTATTCATTTCCACACTGTGTGATGTGGGGAACAAAGCATCAGTTAAAGATATGAGGCAGGAATAGTGTAACATACAGAGAATGGACTGAGGTTAGGAGACCTGGGATCTAACCCTAATTCTGCCAGTAACTAATGGTGTCATCTTGGGCAAGAAGTCCCTCAGATTCCTCCTATGTGGGAAGCATGCAGAGACATTGGATCTGATTATCTCCAAGACCCTTCTGACTCTACCCCTTTTATGATTTTGTGCATAAAAATGTTAATTCCAAAGAAAGCCTTCTATGGGATTATGTGTGGATACAGTCAATTCCTAGTCACTGATGGTCATTAAGAAGATGAAAAATATGGGGGAAAACCCCCTTTATTTCTGTTTTAAAAGCCTAAATTTACTTAAATAAAATTTGAAAGTCATGTTCTGGTAAATTTAGGTTGTAGCTCCAAAAAGAAAATAGGTTTTAAATCTAATCCTGAATATATGATAGTCACTGAGGAAATCAAAAGAATTTGGCTTTGTTTTTAAATCAACAAGACTAAAAATCTAGTTTAATAAAAACAAAAATAACTTAGAAGTCAGTTGTTAGAACAGGACCTCAGAAGTCATCTAGTCAAGCCACCACATTTCATGTATGAGAAAATGAAGTCCTATAGAGGGGAAGAAAGTTGTGCAATGGGTTTCAGGTGGCACCTAAAATTTGAACCCAAGACCTCTGACTTGTGGCTGTTCAGTCGTGTCTAACTCTTCATGACCCCATTTGGGATTTTCTTGGCAAAGATACTGGAGTGGTTTGTTATTTCCTTCTCCAACTCATTTTACAGATGAGGAAACTGAGACAAACCGGGTTAAGTGACTTGCCCAGCACAGCTAAAGTTTGAGGCAGGATGTGCATTCAGGAAGATGAGCTTCCTGACTCCAAACCCAGCATTCCAGACAAAGTACTGCCTAGCTGCCCTGAGTTTCTAACTACAAATCTACTCTTTCTTCCATTGTACCATTCTGTCTCCTTGCTATCATGTTTACCAGAGATGAGGGAATCTAGTTAAGAAAGACCTCAGGATAGAATATAATCATCCCTTTAAACAGTGGTTTCTTTTCTTTTCCTTTCCTTTTCTTTTTTTTCCCTTTATTTTGCCATTAGGGGAATGAAGGTACAACAGAGCCAGAGGAAACATGGCAAGGACCCACCATCTGATGGGGAAAACTAGGCAGGAAGAATGATGTCATCCCCCACATTAGCTCTAAAAGTCTAAGCAAAGTGAAAAATATTGTCAAAGAAATTATCCACCAATACTTTGCCAAATGGATGACTAAGTCATATTTCCTTATTGATTACATTTAGCAATATGGAAGAGATCCACCACAGATTGCAAGTCTGCTCAGGTCAGGTGGAATCTTTCTGTAAGTTGAGCAAAGCAAAACTTTTTGTAACCTTAAAGAAACATAATCAAAATATGGGAGGAAGATACAGGGAGGATAGGACATTAAAATTGGGTGTGTATGTGTGTGTATGTATATATATGGAGAGAGAGGGAGAGAGAGAGAGAGAGAGAGAGAGAGAGAGAGAGAGAGAGAGAGAGAC
>NW_027187247.1:1278254-1343936 GCF_028583685.1 Petaurus breviceps papuanus
GAGAGAGAGAGAGAGAGAGAGAGAGAGAGAACTGTTCACATAATTAAATGAACTATTTTAAAAAGGACCACTGAGGCTAGGTAAATTCTATGGAATCCTCTTGAATATTAAGAGGAAGATAAAATATAAATGAAAAAATGGATTGTCAGACTTACACAAGCAGGCAAGAACAGAGTTTTTATTGTTCTAGGTAGAAATAACAAATTCTCCTTGACCTCCTCAGGTTAATAATGCCTACTTTAACCATAGGTTTTCATAGTGATGCCAATCTATCCAAAAGTACAATGGAATAAGATGGGTCAAGGGTCTTAAGTCCATAGAACCATAAAATATCAGAGAAGAAAAGGATTTTTAGAGCTTATTCAGTTCAGTTGTATCATGTTTCAGTTGCTAGAGATCTGTTGTTGAGTCATTTCAGTCATGTCTGACCCTTCATGACCCCATCTGGAGTTTTCTTGGCAAAGATTCTAAAGTGGTTAACCATTTCCTTCTCCAGCTCATTTTACAGATGAGGAAACTAAGGCAAACAAGGTTAAGTGACTTGCCCAGGATCACACAGCTAGAAAGTGTCTGAGGCCAGATTTGAACTCAGGTCTTCCTAACTCCAGGGCTGGAGCTTTATCCCCGACACCACCTAGAATCCCAAAGAGAAATGACATGACTAATAATTGGCAAAGTTGAAATTAATGCAGTACACTGAAAGGGGCACTGGTTCTGTAGTAGTGCTTGATAAGGCATGAGTCCCTTCTCTGTGCCTCAGTTTCCTCATCTGTAAAATGAAGGGATGGGACTAGATAGCCTCCGAAGTCTTTTCCAACTCTATCAAGACCACTTTAGTGGTCTTCACTCCCGTAGAAGCTAACAACAACCACCTCAGACTTCTGTTAAATGCCTACGACGGGCAGAGAACTATATTAGATGCCAGAGACAAAAAAAATAATGGTATAAAAAGAAGATACAATCCTAGCCCTCAAGGAATGTACAGAGAGACACGGCATGGACAGAGATAAGTGTGATTAAAGTTAGGAAACAGAGAAACTCAAAGTGCATCAGAAAAATCTGAGAAGGGAGAGAGCTCTCTCAGCTGGTAAAGAAAGAGCAAATTCAGGCAAGACTTTCCAGAGAGTGACCTGAGCTGAGCCCTGAAGGATGAGGAGACTGAGAAGAGGCAGCGTTACACTTCAAGCACAAGGGGCAGTCTGTACAAATGCAAAGGCAAGTGATATCTTAATCTGACAAACAACTAGTTTAGATGGGATGTAGAGCATGTGAAGGCCAATAAAAGGGGATGTGTGTGTGTGGGGGGGGGGGAACCAACCATTTAGAAAAATTAGTTGGAGTCATTGTGGAGAGACTTGTATGTTTGTCCTTTGTTTTTGAAGAGGACCATGGCATCAGGGAAAGGATGACATGACTTGCAGATGACTTTGATTCTAGTGAAGGATAGCTGTGCAAGGTCACCAGCCTCACTTTCTCCTCCACAGCCATCTGGGTCCAGAGACCAGGTATTCATTAGGATGACTGGACATGGCCCAGAATGCAATGGGAGACCCTGGCTCTTTAGGCTAAAGCCTTTTCACATACTCACTTAGAGTGAAGTAATACCCATTCAGTGAATAGACCTCCTTAAGAAATGAATCAAGGAATGGCCCCTTATGCAGAAGAAGGAATTTATTTTTAGCCTATTGGCAATAGGGAACCCCAGAAAGATTTTGAGCTAAAGAGTGACTGTCACATTTATGCCAGGGTAGCTCCAGGATAGGACAAGACTCTCCTAAATAAGGTACATATACAGTAGTGATGCCTGTACAGGACCTGTGCCAGAGGAACTTAAGAAATTGGGAGTAGAATCTATTAAGCCTAAAGATAGAATGAGGTAAAATTAAAAATACTGAAATGTATACAATTAAACATAAGTTAGAAAAGAATGGAATAATTTCTAGTTATTTCTATTTATTTAGCTCTTACTCTTAATTATATATCATCTCTAGGTAGATATTTGTGTGAATTCTTATTAATATTTGTACTTAGCAAAGAGGAAAAGAGCCCATATATACAAAAAAATTAGAGGCAGCTTTTTTCAGTAATAAAGAATTAGAAAATGAGGGGCTATCCATCAGCTGGGGAATAGCTGAACAAGTTATGGTATATTAATGTGATTAATAATATTTTACCATAAGAAAATAATAGGGGTGGCTAGGTGGTACAGTGAATGGAGCAATGGCCCTGGAGTCAGGAGGACCTGAATTCAGATCTGGCCTCAGACACTTAACACAAAAACTAGCCATGTGACCTTGGGCAAGTCACTTAACCCCAATTGCCTTCCAAAAAAGCAAAAAAAAAAAGAATAAAGGAGATGTTCTCTTTTTAAAATTATATTTTATTTTTCCCAATTACATGTAAAGGCAACTTTTAGCACTCGTTTTTTTTTTTATTTTGGAGATTCAAATTCTATCTGTCCCTCTGAGATGGGAAGTAGTTTGATATAAGTTATACATGTACAGTCATGCAAAATATATTTCCATATTCATTATGTTATGAAAGAAGACACAGACCAAAAAATAACAATAATAACATACAAAAAATAAAGTGAAAAAGTATGCTTAGATCTGCATTCAGACTCCATCAGAGCTTTCTCTGGGTTTAGGTAGCATCTTTCATCATGAGTCCTTTGTAATTGTCTTGGATTACTGCTTTGCTGCAAATAGCTAAATCATTCACAGTTGATCACTGTATAATACTGCTATTACTATGTACAATGTTCTTCTGGATCTGTTTACTCCACCTTATATCAGTTCATGTAAGTCTTTCCAGGTTTTTCTGAAACCTACCTGCTCATCATTTCTTATAGCACAATAGTATTCCATTACAATCATATAGTACAGCTTGTTCAGCCATTCCTTAATTGATGGGCATTGAAGGAGATGGTTTCAGAAAATCTTGGTAAGACTCATATAAACTGATTGAAGACTGAGGTGAACAAAATCCGAAAAACATAATACAGCAACGACAATATTATAAAGATAATTAACTCTAAAAGGCATAGTAATTCTGATCAACATAATGACTAACCACAATTCCAAAGAACTCACAATGAGACATGCTATCTTATCTCCAAAAATAGAACTGAGAGACTGAGATTGTAAAGTGAAGCATATTTTCTTCTTTTTTCTTTCTTTTCCTCCTTTCTTAGAACATGACTAATGAGAAAATTTGTTTTGCATGTCTATACATATTTATAATAGATTTTATTTTTCTTGTCTTCTCAAGGCAGGGGATGGGAGGGAGAGGTAAAGAATTTTGAACTGAAAATAATTGTTTGATTGTGTTTAGTTTGTATGAGTTCTACCTTCAAGGAACCAAAATGATATTTGAGTGTGGAAGTGTCCTTCTCTTTGTCTCAGTGATGCACACCTACTAGAACCATAACCTTTGAGACTAGGAAGCAATAAGCCATGTAACAGAGTCACCTAGTGACAGGCAGCTTGCCCACATTTTAGTCATAAATGCCTGGATGGAAATAAAATAGCCATTGAAGTAAGACCTGTTAGTGATGAGAAATGTTGAGTGTATTGAAGAGATGCAATGGGGTTATGAAAACTGAGATTCCAGAGAGAACACAATAGTTTGCTTGTTTTTTTTTTGTAGAGAAAAAAAATTGAAAACATTGACTGGTTTTATGATACATGTGAACACAGAAAGCCTCATTCAGAGCCAAAGTATAAGTCATTTCTGGGAATGCACATTTCAGCTGAGAAATGTTAGTGAATGGAACTGTCCCATGAAGGAAAGAACACAGATGATTGGAAGCAAAGTCAATTTAGCTCAAAGGAAAAGGAAAAGGACCCATATGTACAAAAATATGTATTTCAACTCTTTTTGTGAGGGTAAAGAACTGGGAGATAAAGGGTCTCCCATCAATTAGGAAATGACTGAGCAAATGATGGTATATTAATAGAATAGAATACTATTATATTGTAAGAAATTGTGAAAGCAACCATTTCAAAGAAACCTGGAAAGACTTTGATGAACTAATGCAGAGTAAGAGACCAAAATCAGGGGAACCATTTATACTATAACAAAGACATTGTAAAAATGAACAATTATGAAAGACTTGGGAAGAACTCTGATCAGTGCAATGATCAACTATAATTCCAGACCAACGATGAAGAATGCTGCATACCTTGTAGCAGGGAGGTGCTAGACTGAATATGCAAGGTGAGACACCCATTTTTGGCCATGATCAATGTAGGAATTTGTTTTGTTTGACTAAATATATATGCTAGCATACATACTTTTTGATTTCCCTTTTTCTTTTTTTTTCTTTTCTGAGGGGAAGGTGTAAGAGGGAGAAAAAATATTCATTAATTAAAAATAAAATTTAATTTAAAAAGCAAACTCGATTTCTATGCAGGTTACTATACTACATGTTCTGTATCAGGCCACTAGATGATGCTGGGAAGTGGCGAGCATCTATGAAGGAATTTAATCCATGGTAGAACACACAGATGAAAGGCAGATGGAGTTTTAACAACAATGTGAATTGGAGAAAAGACAGTCAGTGAAATATTCTGCATGGAAAGCAATAGAACCACCCAAGGTCACCTCCAAAAGACTTTGACACGTTTTGCCTAGGAAATGACCCCAAACTTTTCTTTGCCGGTATTTGAACAAGCAGCTCAGAAGTTGAATATAAAGTAGGGCAATTACATGAAGTATATTCCTAATTTAATTTAGGAATGGCACACTAGTCAAGCTGCATAATACTAATTATTATTGGGAAGTAGGGAGAAGGGAAAGAAAAATATGCTTTTTATTGCATTGTAGGGGAGTGACTGGACTTTAATCAATTAATTTCTTACTACCCCCCAAATAGTTGATGGAATGAAAGAAAGTAAAAGGGGTGGTGATTGACTTAACAAAGTATATTTAAAGAAACAGTGTTGAAAAGATTTACTTTGGGTTCAGATCCTTTTTAAAGGAATTTGAAACTTTATTGGTTTTCCCAACAATTTTTACCAAATAATGAATTCTTATCCCAAAATCTTAAGGGGGGAAGGGAAGAAAAAAAAAGGAAAAAAAAGAAATTTGCATGATAATTATGTTGTATATTTGAAAGGAATAGCAAGTTGTGGATAGTAGATTTTCAGTTTCACATGCAATCATCTTTGTATTGTACTGTTATGGAAATGCTTGCTTTATTCCATAAATTAAAAATAAAATACTTTTTTGAAAAAAGAAACTTTATAGGAAAAGAGAGAGTGGGTCTGCCAGAACTTCATATTCAGTGTACCACATGTCACTTAAAAAGAGTTGATAGTAAATGTTGAATCAAGTCAAGAAATGCTCCATCTACTTATCAATATAGGATGCTAAGATATGTCTTTGATTTAATTAGGGCATATCCATTTTATCACAAAATTGAAATGACCTTACAGATCAGAGATATGAAGTCTATAGTAGCAGCCTAAACATTCTTCAAAGCTTCTTTGCTTCCAGGAGATGGAAAAGGGAATTTGATGGTTATGTGCATTTCAGTGAGGGAAGGGGCACTTGCTGCCCAGTAGAGTAAGAAATGCCATCCACCTGCACACCCAAGTTAAGGCAAAAACTCAGCATCCCTGTGGGCAGACAGTGAAGTGGGACAGTAATGTCCTTGGCCATGTTCTCCAACCCTAGTTAGATAATCTTGAGAGGTCAGAAACCTTTATAAGTCACTGCTGTGGTACATACACACACACACACAAACTCACAATCACATGGCATTTACATGAACTTGTGATTAATGCTCAGACTGAAAAGAGTCATGAGTCTACAGAGCCTGTAAATAAAAGTGAGGGTCATGCTGGGAATGTAACATAGCAGGCTTCTAGTTTCCCTGATTCATTAAAACCTGGTTAAACTCAACGATAATAGAATCCATGTTTGAAAGAAAGACACTAAGATCTGGGGATTCAACTGCATGATGTTCTGGTCTCTCATACTAACAATAATATCATTATAATAGCTGTCACTTATAAAGTGCCTTAAAGTTTGCAAAATGTTTTGAAAATATTATCTGATTTGAGCCTCAAAACCATCCTGTGAGGCAGGTGTTATTATCCCCATTTTACAGATGAGAAAACTGAGGTAAACAGAGGCAAAGTCATTTACCCAAGACCACACAGCTAGGAAGTGTCTATGGTCAAATTTGAACTCAGGTCTTTTTGATTCTAGGTCTAGTGGCCATTGCCTGCTGAGATCAGAAGGGATTACATTTAGTGATTATTGTCTTCATCATTTTTTCAGTTGTGTGCAACTCTTCATGACACCATTTGGGGTTTTCTTAGCAGAGAAACTGAAGTGGTTTACCATTTCCTTCTCCAACTCATTTGATAGATGAGGAAACTGAGGCAAACAGTTAAATGACTTGCCCAGGGTCACATAGGTAGTAAGTTTCTACGCTCATATTTTAATTCATTTATTCCTGACTCAAGACCTGGCACTCTATCCACTGTGCCACCTAACTGCCCTTTATAGTATTATCTGATGGTGAGTTATGGTGAGTTAACTGCCTGAGTCCCACTCCTATGTCACGGGGGGGGGGGGGGGGTAAGAGGAGTATTGCAAGACAAAGAGTTCTTGTGGAGCTCTCACTCCCACTCTTTGTCTGGGGGACTGAAGAGAAGGACAAATAGCTCCAGAATAAAAGATTTCTGTCCCTGAAAGTGCAAGATCCGAGTATTGATTTGTACCTGCTGTCCATCTTCCATGAAACTGATGCTTCTGTTTTACACTATGCATTTCATAATATGATTAAACTGTGCGTTTGATGTTGAATGAAAATGAAGGAAAGAGGAAACAATGAGAGAAGGGAAAGGGTGCACACTGATTCAGTGGGGTCCAAGGCAGCAATTGATTGACACGTATGCCTAGAGAAGAGTCTTGAATGTAACAATTACATAGTAGTGGGAATCCAAGTACTGAGTGATTGACATGCCATATGCCCCCAAGGTCTTGACTATTTAGGGGATCTAGATTTTTTTTTCCTTTATGTCTATAACTATAATGATCAGAACAAAGGATATGGGAAGAGAAACTGATTTTTCTTGTGGGAAGAGTCAAAATAAATGGACAATCACACAAAAAATTTGGGTGGATTGTCTCAGAAGGAACAACGGATGAGTCTAGAGGCTTCCTTTCCAGAGAAAAGGTCCTCTTGAAGTCCCTCCTATTTCTTCATAACTTAGAGGAATAAAAAGAAACCAAGAGAGATTTAAAAGAACTGCTAAAGTGAGATTCTTAAAACATCACAGATCTGACCACATCACTCTTTCTACTGAAGAGTTGTTAATGGTTTCCGATCACATCTAGCATAGAGGACAAATTCCTCTGTTTATTATTATAAGTCGATTACAGACTGACTCCCATCAAACTGGTCTACTTAATATCCCCTCCTCCCATGATCTGCCATCAGAGGATGTCTTCCATACCTGTAATTCTCTCCCTCATCTGCCCCTCTTGCAGCCTCAGCTATGGACCTAGCTCTCATATGAGACCTTTTCTGATTCCCGTTATTGCCAGGGTTCTGCTTCTTTAAAAATACTTAATATTTCCTTTATATAAAGTTTTCTATTTGCTTTTTGGGGAGTACAAACTGTTTGAGAACAGAGACTTTCTTCTTTGTCCTCACATCCCAACACCTAGCACAAAGCTTGACAGTAGTAGTAGGCAATTAACATATGCTCATTGAATTTAATTTAATTGGATTTTTATTAATGACATAAGAAAAGGGTCATAAAATCATTGAATCAGAATCTTCATGTTGGAAAAGCCTTGAGGGAATAGCTAGCCTAATCCTTTATGCAGGAATTCTTTTTATAGCATCTCTAACAAGTGGTCATCTAGCCTTTGTTTGAATCCTATCACTGATGAGGAACTCAGCACTTCCTGAAACATCCCCTTCCATTTAGAGACAGGGCTAATTGTTACAAAGCCCTACCTCAGATTGAGTTGAAATCTGCCTGTCCTATTCAAGGCTTAATATGTGAGTTCATAAAGTAGACTGCAATGTTTAATTCTGAGAATTTCTTGACAAAAAAGCTTATTGATATTGAAGACTCTGAGGTGTTTAAACAACTCCTTAAGGCTTTAAGACTAGATTTCTTAAAGAAGGTAACTCTTCATCAAGCAGGCCCATTTCCTCCAAAAAAAAAAAAAAAGCAAAGTAAAACAAAACATTTTTTTTTTAATGAAGAGTCAGACTCAACTGAAATGACTGACCAACAAAATGTGTGTGCTAAGCCCTGGGAATACAGAGAGAGGCAAAAGACAGTCCCTGCTCCCAACAAGTTCACAGTCTAATGGAGGAGGAAAAGAAATAAGTTGTCAGGGTAGAGGTGGGGGCTGGAGGGTAGGAATGTGATTTTATGTAGAATACTTTGTATTATCCTTCTCCAGTCCAATGTTGCTTCCCTCATTAAGGGACCATATTGTGATGTGTTAAAGTACTAAGAGTGGGGTTCATGCCTAGAGAGATAGCCAATAGTACTAAAATCAACAAGAGACTCATGTTAGAACTAAGGTCCTTAGACCACAAGTCCCTACTTGTCCTCATACTATGTTCAATTATTTTGCCCAGTGATAACTCTAGAACTCTAAGCAGACAGAGCTTCCCCCCTCCACCCAACCCTCTTCCCCAGGTTGAATTTGTGGGACCCTATACCTGGACCTTCACTCATGTGCTCAAAATAAACAGTTTTATTTCATACAGTATCTTTTCAACGGGAATCCTAGAATCATGGAAACCTAGAGATGGAAAGGGCCTTAAAGATGCCCGTGTGACCTTGAGCAAGTCACTGGACTTGCCGTGCCTCAGCTGTCTAACTCCCTCCTTTCACCAGTGAGAAAGTGAATCTCGGGAAGGTCACCCAAGGTCACAGAGGTGAACTGCGTACCTCATTCTTTCTCCACTGCATGATCAGCTATGTCTTGTACAATTGGATCATTCACCTTGTGTTGTCACTCTAGGGGGAACACATGGAACTACTGGAATTGCTTCATTAATGGGACCATGAATTCTCAGAATAACATCCTAAAACAACAGCTCCATGCCACGGAGACTGCTCAGGGAAAGAGCACTGATGTCATTATTGAAGGCATCATTATTAGAAATTTTAATCATTTTTAATATTTCCTAGACATTAGACTTTGGGCTACAATCATCGTAGAAACCTTTAAATTTACCTGGGGGAGACGTACATGGTAACATTCCATTAATTAAAAAGTCACACGTACCCACTTTCCCCAAAATGCAGGAAAACGATGGGACTTAATAAGCCTGCTCCTTCAGGCCTAGAACACAAGCAGGAAAATTGGTTAGCAGAGGCCCAGGAAAAGGCAACTTTATATTTATACTAGGCTTGTCTTCTTGTTGGCAAATAATTAGGGAAATTTCACTGATTACTTGATTCATTTGTTTCACTTAAGGCTAATTTGTAACACTTTGCATTAGCTGACCAATCCAGGAAAACCAAGTGGTCTTCGAAACTAATTTGTTTTTCAAATTACATATGTAACCATACTTTCAGATTATACACACCCTTTATACAGAAAATTCCTATTTACTGTAATTTCCCAATTACCTAGCCCCCAGTATACCAGAACTCTCAAACTGGAGGCACAAGTAGGCAAATATAAAAGTATCCAGGGTTAGTTATGCAAATATGATGTGCCTCTGAGAGTATATAGTGCCCAGCCAGGGATAAAGGCAAGGAATAAAGACCAGACCCAGTGAGAAATGATCCAGGATCATCAATAGGATTTAGACTTGGAAGGGACCTTAGAAGCCAACTAGTCCCATTCACCTTCTTTTACAAATGGAGAAACTGAGGCCCAGAGAGGAAAAGTGAATAGTCTAACATCCCACAAGTAGTACGCAACACGCCAAAGCCAGGATTCAAATCCAGGTCTTCCAACACCAGCTCTGTGCTCTATAAACTGTAAGAAGCATCTGAGTTGCACACTGTTAAATTTGAGCCCAAGATTTGAAGTAAGAAAGACCAGAGTTCAAATCTAGCCTCAGATTAGCTGTCTATTATTATTAGCTATCTATTATTTAACTTCTGTTGGCTTCAATTTTCGCATCTATAACGTGGGGATAATAGTATTACTCTATATTCTGTAAAGAGGCTCAAGAGTAAGTTAGGAAACAGTAGGGTATTTACCCCCTTTATTTATTATTCCTCTCCCCAAAACTCCAAAGGTTTCAGCTTTGTACCTTTATGCTTTCAATTTACAGAAACATACAATATTCAAGCATAACTCCAGAATTATTTCTCTAGCAAATATATATTACTCCTCCCCCACCGAAATCTACATCTCTTTCCATGGGTCTTTAAACCTGACAACATTAAATATTTTCCAATCATTTCCATTGTTTGTTTAGAGCTGTTTCTAATCTAACTTTATTCTTTAATATCTTTCATTTCCTATGAATTTGTGAAGCTTTCTGCTTTCTAATGGTGAGAAATTTAGGGGGAAGATTTTGTTTTTTTCCCCTTCTAGGTGTAGTTTGTTCTGATTAACAAAAGTCATCCATGACGACTGTAACTTTGCATTGCCAAGAGACCTCTTTCAAAGGTTATTAAGGCTGTGGTTGATGGACTGGAAACTGGACTAATTTTTATCATGGAGATCAATGAAGGATTCCCAGAGGTCACTCTTTTTACAGATGACAGACTGAAGTGCAGAGAGGGTAAGGCATTTATTTACTCAAGGGCCTACAGGTAGTAAGTAGCAGATCTAGGCACTGACTCAAGGTCCTCTGACTTCAGATCCATTCTTCTTTTCATTGCACTGTTACCTCCCAAGTACTATATAGTAAAACCCAAGCTACCCTGATATCATGTAGCAAGAAGCATTATATCTGTGGAAAATTATGAGTTGTGAAACTGTGATCATTATTTTATCATCACTGTTTTCCTGATTATTATTAAATTCATTTATCATATTAATTTATTATTATTAAATGTATAATGTATTGATATACTTTAATATAACAAAAATCCCAAAGAAATCAATTACCCCAATATATCACCCCTGGGATATATGTAATATAATAATATATCATACATATTATATATAATATGCATATTATATATAATATATATTACCCCCAAATATAATTTACCAATTATTTATCAAATGATTTCTTTTTTACATTGCTACATTTTGGTTTGATATAAAAATAGCTTCCCCTCCAAAATCACCTTTCCCCGTGGTCTCTTTCTTTTAAAAACACTCAATCTAAACTGTCTAATATGATGTGACAGACAGCAACACACATAATCTTTCTTAGAGTTAATCTATTTCTTGATAGAAAGAAAATCTATTTTAACATCAGTCAGCTGGAACTGATATTGGTCAATGGGTCTGATCTAGATTCTGTTGTCTCTTTGTGCTATAGTCATTTAAACTGTTGTAGACATTGAATACAGGTTTTTTTTTTTGGTTCTGTTTCTTTTCACTTCACTAATTCATCCATGTCTTTCCACATTTCTCTGAATTCTTCATATATATCATTTGTCAATGGTTGCCCACTGTGTTTCCAGCTTCTTTTTTGCCTTCTACCAACTGTGTATTGCTAAAAATGACTGCCTATAAATCCCATAACTTTCTCCCATAAATCCAATTAGTTTTCCAAAACAAACTGAACCAACTCATAGCTCAATCAAATAGTATATTATTAACATGCCTATCTTTCTACAGCCCTTCCAACCCTAATTTCTCCTTGTACCATCTTTGGCCAATTCAATGGGTATTCAGTGATACTGAAGTGATGGTAATATCTGCATTTCTTTTGTTTTTAGTGATTTGGAGCATTTTTTCATATGCTTGACCTCCCTCCTTTTTGGGGGAAACTATTCATATCCTTTGGCTATGGGAGATAATCATCTTGTTTCATTAAAAAGAGATATTTATACACATAGTCCTATGATGGAATTAATAGCTTCATTCATATCTTTACTCAAAACTTCATGAAATTAAACTTACTCATAGCTTCATGAAATTAAAAATTAATAAATACTTTTGTACCAACATATCATACCCATAAGATGGGTCATCAGCTAATTATATTAGGTCAGTGCTTCTTCTAAGAGCTTCTAGAAGTCCCTGACAAGACAATCTCAGGCTTGCAGAGGTGATTCTCCAGACATTCCTAGGTCACCATTTGGGAACATCTAACAAATAAGAACTCTCTACTGCCCCCACAAGAAAGGCTGGACAGGACTTTACACACACACACACACACACACACACACACACACACACACACACACACTACCACAACTAAATACTTTGGAATGGGAAGAGTAGTCAGTCAGAAAAAAAAAGAAAGGCAAGAGGGGACCAAAACCAAACTTTGTCTACCTAGGGCCAGCCCCTTCCCTTTCTCCCAGACTCCAGATAAGAAGCAGATCACCCTTTTGGAAATTAGACTTCAAAAAAGAAAGGAATCCCCTTGTTATCCAAATGTCCTGTCCTGAAGAGTAATGTTGAGAAAGAAGGAAGAAGATGATGAAAATAAATTAGTTTGTCTTGTCCCCAGATAAGACTAGGGCAGGCAGGTGGTTCAGTGGATAGAGCACTAGGCTTAGAATCAGGAAGACTATTATCATGAGTTCAAATCCAACCACAGACATTTACTAGTTGTGTGATCCTGGGCAAGTCACTTAATTTTATTTGCCTCAGTTTCCTACCTGTAAAATGAGCTGGAGAAAGAAAGGCAAACCACTTTAGTATCTTTGTCAAGAAAGCCCCCAATGGAATCACAGAGTCAGACACCACTGAAAGGACTCCATAACAATAACAACAAATAAGATTATCCCACCTACCCATTAAAGAATAATAATAGATAACATTTATATTGCACTTACTATATTCTAAGTACTATGCTAAGTGCTTTACAATTACGCTCATTATATCTTCACAACAACCCCAGGAAGTAGGTGCTATTATTATCCCCATTTTACAGATGAGGAAACTGAGGCAGGAAGCAGTTCATTGATTTGCCCAGCTCATATAGCTAGTGAGAGTCTGAGGCCAGATTTGAACTTGTCTTCCTAACTCTAGGTCTGACACTCTATCCATAGTGCCACCTCATTGCCTTAGGATCAGGATACCTTCCATTCCCTATAATTCTTGCTTGACCACATTTTGTTAATTTCCCTCTCCCTTTCCTGCCTTAGGGATCAGTTTTCTAGGGAGGCTTTCCAAGAAATGGCTCAGAATGAGCTGTGCCCATCAAAATAGAGGTATGTGAAGAGGCTACTTGGGAAGATGATTGACTATGCACACAGGCAGCTCCTCAGGCACATTGCTAGGGGTGAGGAGAGGGGAGAACAAAGGAATGATATAGAATAAGCTTTGCCTTCATCCCAATCTAGAGACTAAATAGAAAATGGCTTCCCAACTCATTTTGTTTAGGGGAATAAGTTCTTCTTTCCAAGTGGAAAGGGAGCTACATTTGGAATCAGAACTGTCTGAATCCAAGTTCTACCATTGATTACCCATATGACCTTTGGAAGTCATTTGACCCCTCTGAGCTTCTGTTTCCTGTAGCAGCAACACTGGCACACCCAGGATGGCTTCAAGCAGAGGTTCTTAGATCTGCTTTACTAGGAAAGATAGCTGATTAAGGGGTCAACAATCTTTTTAAATTACATTCATTAGTTCAGGGGAAAAGTCAGCACCCGAAACTACAGAGGAAATACAAGCAGAGAAATAAAGACCAACAGACAGGGCTCTGACTACCTGAATCAACTATATACTTTACATACATCCCTGGATGGAGAGAGCCTTTCCATCTGAGTACTCAGGGAGCTCTGAACATATGGCCACTCAGAATCTCAGAGAATCAAAAGAACCTTCTCATAAGCGAGCTCCTGAAGCAAAAGACCAATTCAGAGTACACACACACACACACATGAATGTACATAAACATACATATATGTATATATACATACTTATACATGTGTACACACATATATAAACGCACATACATATATACACACTTATACATGTGTACACACACATATGCTTCTCAGAGTCAGAAGGCATTACAACCCTCCTGATTCAGTGCCTAATTATTTCCTAAAGCAAGCCTCCCCTAAGCAAGCTTCCCTTAATGGGCTCCACATGGGACCTATTAATGGGTGGGGAAGATCCTATATCCCATTAACGTCACATTTCCTCATCTGTAAAATTAGTAAATTCAACTAGATGGTCTCTAAAGACCTTTTTAGGTCTAAGACTCTGATCCTGTGATCCATAATCTTGCTTCTCTAGACAGATTCCCAATCCCAATTATCCCAGTATTCTTTAGACAACAGGGCTGGCAGGAGCCCAGAAGATAAACAGACTATTTTGCTCAAACTATGAAGAGAATTATTGCATGACTGGTAAGTACATAAACTTTCAGGGAAATTTCTCTTTCAGTATAAACATGCCAATCGACCAAAAATTACTTCTACAAAATGAGACTATTATTCTTAATGGTAACCCTAAAGACACAAACACACTAGCATTCTTGAAAACAGGAAGGACTTAGATTAGCTCTCCAGATAGTTATACTTTGATACAAGGCTATGAAGGCTTTTCAGCTCCAAACCAACTAAGATACAGACTAAGAGGGAGAAAGGCAGAGACAGAAATGTTACTACCTGTTCCTCTGAACAGCAAAAGGGAGCCAATAGAGAGAGAAAATGGGGAGATAGCTCAAAATACCAGTGTATCTTTAAACACTTTCTACTACCTCCAGTCTAATAAGGACATGTATAATTATTTTCCTTCTTGCTTGTGTTTCCATAGCATTATCCTTACCATCCCTGAGGCTTTAAGGTAACCCTTTGAATTAAATGCTCTCTCTCTCTCTCTTCTCTTCCTTTTTCTCTTTCCCTTTCTCTCTTTCTGTGTCTCTCACTCACTCCCTCTCTCTCTGCCTCTCTATCTCTGTCTCTCCCTCTCTTTCTCTGTACCTCTCTCTCTCTCTCTCTTTCTCTCTCTCTCTCTCTCTCTCTCTCTCTCTCCCCTTCCCTCTCTCTTCCTCTGTCTCCTTTCCTCTGTCTCTCTCTTCCTCTCCCTATATGTATGTAACATATATGTATAACTATATATACATGTATATAGTTACATATGAATATATTATATATGTGTATATGTCCACAAACACTTGTTACTACACCTGAAGGTCAATGAAGGTGTTGCCCTTTCACAAGATATAAGTCAATTTGTGGCCCCAGAAGCTCTATAACAATAAAAAGACTCTTTTTCTATCCAGTCACATTCCTCACTGCCATTTTTTCCCTGAACCGTTTCTTCTAGCTGGAGTGAAGTGGGAGAAAAAAAAAATTTTTAATGTGCCCCCTCCCTTAATTCTCAATAACTAGACTATAAGAAGGCAATAGATGATACTCATGATGCTGTCAAGAATAACTTGTCAAGGGGCGGCCAGGTAGCACAGTGAGTAAGAGCACCGGCTCCAGTGTCAGGATGACCTGACGATCAAATCCAGGCTCAGACACTTAGCACCCACCCAGAAACACCTGGCTGTGTAACCTTGAGCAAGTTACTTAAACCCGATTGCTTTAAAAAAAAAAAAAGAATAACTTGGCAAGTACAATCCTAACATCCTATAAGCCTTCATACCACCTGGCAACATTAAGGCTATCAATCATTTACACCTTTAGAGTGGATCGCCGTATTGATTAAACTATAAACCACATCCTCCCCAAATCTTGTTGATATAAAATTTGATTTCAGCCTATCATTGATGCTAATTTGAAGTGTAATTCTATAGCTTTACCTATTGCTGTCTATCTACACACAGACATATACAGTGTATCTGGTGGTGTGGAAGAGGGGACAGAGACCTGGCCTGGGGTCACATCAGACCTCTGGCATAGACTGGCTGGAGGACCACTGGTCAATCATTTAGGCTCTCTGTGCTCTGGGCATTTCTCTAAAACTTGTTGCAGAAAAAATGCTGATGTGTAATTGGTAAAGGGAGTTTCCCAGAGGAAATTCTCTACACTAATGAAATCACAGGTTCTATCAAAAATACATACATACATATATACATATGTGTATATATGTGAGTTTTGAAGGTAAAGAGAGAATGTTATAATGCTGCCATAACACCTTTATGCCAATACCAATTGAAGATATTTTACTTTAAAAAGAAATTACATTTTAATGAGGACAGTGAGGTGGATAGAGTGCTGGGCTTGGAATCAGGAAGACTCATATTCCTGAGTTCAAATCTAGTCTCAGACACTAGCTGTGTGACCCTGGCCAAGTCACTTAACCCTTTTGCCTCAGTTTCCTCATCTGTAAAGTGAGCCAGAAAAGGAACCATCTCAGTATCTCTGTTGAGAAAATCCCAAATGGGGTCATGGAGAGTTGGACACGACTGAACAACAATATTATGATGAGCAGTTATACAGGCAGCATGGTAAAGTGGAAATAATACTGGATTTAGATTTCTAGGCCCAGAGTTCAAATTCTGACTCTTCTACTTAATGCCTATGTGACCTTGGGCAAGTCATTTAACTAGGTCTTAATATCTTTGATTGTAAAATGAGGGGGTAGGACTAGAAGAACTGAAACATCCATTTAACCTCTGAATCTGTTACTTCAGTTAAATAACCAGATTGTTTAAAATCAAACTAATCATAAGAGTTTTGCTCAGGGAGCAGAAGGAGTGAATTGAAGAAGAAATATTGGCATTCTATATGAAGCTTATATTTATACATTGATGGTCCCAGGCCTAGAGTCAAAAACACCCTAGTTCAAATCCAGTCTCAGATACTAGCTGTGTGACCTTGGACAAGTCACTTAACCTTGTTTACCTCAATTTCCTAGGCTGTAAGATGAGCCAGAAAAGGAAATGGCAAACCACTCCATTGTCTTTGCCAAGAAAACCCCAAATGAGATCACAGAGAGTCAGATACAACTGAAAAAAGTCTAAACAACATGTATACATTAATCAGTATAACTCAAACTGTGTAACTGAAAGTCCATTTCTAAAATTACTGAAATCAATGAATGTAATTGTGCCCATGTGGGAGAAAGTCCTAAGGGTAAATGAGTAGCAAGTCCCCTGACATCTTAATCAGAGCTATCCATGCCCTGGTTGCTTTTGCTGAATGAACAAGTATTGAAATAGGATTTACTATGTGTGTACCTACCAAAAGGGGGTATGAAACTAGAAGAGGAAAGTAAGTTACTGAAATGCATTGGTTGTTTTCCTGTTTACCTCCAAATTAACTTTGAATTCATTTAATTAAAAGGTTCTGCCTTGATGATGATCATTAGTAGCCGTTAGTAAATAAAAGCTAACCATTTCATAAATACATTTATATTGTATGGCCTTGCATTTTACATTAGGGGTTCCAGGCTCAACCTACATTTTCATGTGCTGATCCCCACGAACAAGGTCCAGGGTCTTAAATAAACAAATAACTTGCCTTGAAAATGGAAGTGTCAACAGAATCATTTGCGAATCTGATCATTATTTCCTGGCTGTATGCATTAAGCAGAGTCAAAATATCCATTCCATGGGCTAATGCCATCAAAGCATTTCTTCAGCTGATAAGAAAGAAACCATTTCTAAATATTAGCTAAAAGCACCGGAGTCTTGCCACTGCTTGTAAATTAAATTAAACTTCTAGTATTGAAGATTGTGGAACTCTGTGTAGGGATCCTCCCAGAGAGGGACACTGCTGCATGCCGGTTCCTCCTGAAATGCTGCTGTAACCTCTGAAGGGCCAAACAGGGCTTATTCTACCAATTATTGATCTCTTTTAAAAATAGCTTAAGGAATTGAGGTGTCACTGCCGAAGAAGAGCTCGGGAGGAAGATGATTCCTGTCAGGTGAATCATTTGAAGACTAAATTGAAGAGGGAGATGACAAGCAAAGCTAGGTGAGCTGAAGGTTAATTTCATGACTATAGGAAGAGCTGCTGGATCAGTGGTATGGGCAATAGATTCTGTACCTTTCCAGGGTGTGATGACTCCCCTCCCCCACCTTTATGTGGATTATAATTGTGCCCCTAATAGAGCTGGCCATTAACATTATCTTACAGGTAAATGTGGATACTTGAAAATGACAGGAGCCGACATACAGGAGTTTGAGTAGGAAGGTGACACAGAAATAGCCTGAGGGCAGGCAGGAAGTAGGAACCAGGACAAGCTAGTAGAAAGGCGTGGGGGCAGGGATGAGGAAGAAAAGAACCTGCCTGGAAACAGGGAAAATTGGAAGGAATTAAATCAGTGTCAGAGAAGGAAAAACAGAACAACTGCTAAAATTTAATATAGTGGCGCGGGGGGGAGGGGGAGTGACGGGAAGGGGGTGTTCAAATTGAGAGAAGCTGAATGAAATCAAGAAACAAACCAGGGGCACAGGTCTTTGGACCATAGAGTTAGAGCTGGAGGGGTCCTTATAGTGGCCATCGAGGCCAATTCTCCCATTTTACAGATGAGTAAACTAAGGTAGAGTGGTCAAATGACTACTTCAAAGTCATATAGCATATATATCTGAGGCAAGTCATCCTGACTCCAAGTCCAATACTGGATAATATACAGCATGCCCCCTAGATCCTGTTAGGGAGTGCCCTTACCTCAGAGATCACAAATCCATGGTTTATTCAGTGCCTCCTTTTAAATAAATAAACAATCTTGGATCTAGACCTGGATGTTCCAGCCATCTAGGGCAACCTCCTCATTTTACAGAAAAGGAAACTGAGACCCAGGGAAGCTAAGTGACCTTCCTAAGCACATACATTCAACCCAGTTCTTCTAGTTCCTATAACTTGTACTCTTTCCAATCTACCATCTTCACTCAGGTCTAAGGAAAATTGTCCAGCAGTTCTAGGTCTGAAACATGTTAGGAATCAAACTAAGGTATTTAACTGTGCCAAGCTGACCTCTGTAAACTTACTACACACTTCAACTCACATGTATTCTGTTTGTGTCTTGTAAGTCCTCATGTGGTAGTAAAGTAGATTTTATACTTAGAGGTTGAATTCTTAATGTGGGGGGGGCAGAGGGAGGGGGAGGGGGAGAGGGAGAGGGAGGGGAGGGCGAGGGGGAGGAGAGGAGAGACAGAGGGGAGGCAGAAGAGAGAGAGACAGAGAGCAGAGAGGGAGAGATGGGGGGGCAGGGAGAGGAGAGAGAGGGAGGGACCCATTTTCGGTCAGGTAGAGCCTTCTTACAATACTACTTTTAAATAAATAAAATGCATAGAATTACAAAAGAAACTAAATTGAAATAGTTATCAAAATATAAAAACAAATCTAACCACACCCCCTATCCTCTCTAGCTTCTGTGTCCCCAGCTCCCACCCCCACTAACACTCATAAATTGAATCACAGGATCTCAATCAGAAGAGATCTCAGTTGCCAAACAGTCCAAATAACCTGCAATTGGTCAGGGAGTCCCTCGACAACAGCCAACAAGTGTGTGTCTAAGCCCAGATTTGATGACTTCCAGTAGAGAGCTCACAATCCTTCAAGGCAACCCCTTCAAATTTTGGACAGTTTTAATCATTAGGAAATTGTTTTCCCTCCAACAAATAGCAGAAATTGGCCTTTATGCAATTTTTGTGACTAGTTCCATTCTCTGAGGTTGAGTAAAAAAGAAAAAAATTCTTATCCCTCTTTTATAGTCCTTACTTGGGGATAGCCATCATAATCTTCTTCCTTCAATTAATTGCTTAATTAATGGCAAGGTTCCAAGTTCCCATCACATTCTGGTCACCTTCCTCTGGACAGTCTCCAACTTGTCAGCAGTCTTCCCAAAATGTGGCATCTCCAGCTGAGAACAATTCCTCCAGATGTTTTCTCACCAAGCATAATATAACAGGAATCTAACAGTGTCTCCTCTCTCTCTGGATACTATGGTTTTATTAGTATAGACTAAGATTTCATTTAACTGCTTTCCCTGAGCTCAAGTGAATCACTCTACACCGCTGAGCCTGTTTCCTCAATTCTTCTTAAAAAAAAAAAAAAGACAACCCCCACCCCCTCCCCAAAACACAGACCACTCACTGGATCCAACCAAACCCAATAGCTGTCATTCTAGATCATTCCTCCCCTTTATGGCTAAACCTCTTGAAAGTGTCTTCTACAAACAGTCTCTCCGCTTTCTCTCTTCTCATTTTCTCCTTAATTCTCTGCACTCTCCTTTCCGATTTTATGAGATCAGTTGATACTCTTCCCCTGAAGGAGTCTTCCTCACTCAGTCTAATGGCTTTTTCTCAATTCTCTCCTTGATCTCTCTGCAGCCTTCAATACTATCACCATCTCCAGGCACTCTGTCTCCTTCCTGGCTTCTCTGCTGGGTTAGCTGGTCTTAAAATCTTATCCAGAATCCTGGATCCAAAGGTGACCATGGCTCAAATTTGGGTTCCGGTGGGGATTACCTCCTGCATCTGAAACTGAGAAAGACAAGCAAAACATAAGAGAGACCCCAGACCTGTTTCTCAGACCCTGGATAAAAGAGAGGGGGTGAAGGTATATTCATTTTTCCAGTTATGTTCATAATACTCATACTGTGGGTGAACTGGGATCAAAAGAGCACATAGGAAAGAATCTGATTTTTAGGATATCTCCTGTTCCAGTTACACAGTCCATCACAGGAGGTTACTCTTACCCACATGTTACAAGAAACCAGAGTGGAAGGAGAGGCCCCACCCCAGCCCCCCAGGAGCAGGGCTCCTCCGTGCTAACAGATCTGGGCAGGTACAAAGCAAGCCCTGTTACACAAGGCTCTTAGCTTAGAGGGTGAGGGGAGAGGGACCATTGGAGATTTGAAGAAGGGCTTCCAGTGACTCATGATTATCATTAGGATCAAATATAAAATCCTGAGTGTCACTTAAAGCTCTTCATAATTTGTCCCTTTCCTACCTTTCCAACCTTCTCATACATTATCCCCACCATTCACTCTGTGATACAGTTCACAGCCCTACTTACAGTTCATGACATTTCCATATGCCCTGGTGTGTGCATTGACTGTTCCCTATGACTAGAATGTCCTGCCCCCTCATCTTCACCTCTTATCATCTTCAGCTTCCTTTATGACCCTCTGATGTTTAAAAAGTTGGAGAGACACAGTTACTTAGTAACTAATCATTCTATTAATCTTGCTAGCATTTTATTAATAAAAGGAATGGTAATTTGGCCATCTATGTCAGACCAATGGACTCACTCTCAGACAATGGACTCACAGTTTATATGCCCTTGGAAGAATGGGCATTCCTGAGGGTGGCAATCAACTCTGATTGGTTAACAATTAATGAGAGAATGCACATTATAATGAGACTTGGGTTTATTCCAATGAGGTCTTGAGGTACATAACACTGAGCACCCCAGTCAAGGTCAAAGAGACATCAACATCCATATCACCCACCTGACAAAAGGAAGAATCCATGTTTTCCCACACCTGTCCAAGTAAACAAAATGAACAGGAATCCACCCATTGGCCTAAACTTCAAATTTCTTTACTTTCTTTGATTAGATCTTAGCTTTCTTGCCTGGGTAAGTCTTCACCTAAGATTTCTCACACTAGTTGATTTCTGGATAAAGAAGTGGAAAAAGGGAAAAACTTTGGTCCCAATTCAATAATTAGAAATATTCGTTTCTCTCAGTTCAAACCCCATTTTCTTCAGAAAGTCTTTCCTGGTCCCTCAGTTGCGAATGCTTTTCCCTTTCAGATGACTTTCATCTGTTCCCTCCACTTCACTTAAATCTAACTCATGCGCAACTCAAGACATCACCCTATGATGTCATTGGTCCTCTTCAAAAATGAAGGATGAACAGCAACAGCTCCTCTCTGTATTCTACTGACCTAGTTATTTACATCTTATCTCCCCCATTCTCTTCTTGAGAACAAGGATTATTTTTGGTCCTGTTTTTGCTGTTTCATGCTTTCCTTAGAGCTAATCACAGTGCCTGGCACATAGTCAGCACTTTAAAAATGCTTATTAAGGCACAGATCTATAGCTGAAAAGAACTTCTGAGGTTAGTTAGTGCAGTCTTCGAATTCAACAGATGAGGAAACTGATGCACAAGAAAGTTGAATAGCTCTTAAATTTACACAGGTAGCAAACATTAGAAGTAGGATTTGAACTCTCATCTTCTCAGTCCAGGGTCAATGTTCTTTATATCACAGTAGTGATACTCACAATAGTGAGCAGCAATTAAGATTTTAAAACTGATATCCAATCCAAGTTTTATAGGATGTACAGACCTTATTAAATCCAAGATGAAAATGACTTAGTGTTTTAGCTCTGATAGGAAGAAGGGACAGGTAGAGTTAAAGCAAGTGCAGTATCAGAGGTAAAATATAGGAGAAATTACCATATTTTCTTCTCAATCGCTATGGAGCCTGTAAGCTTGGTAACTAGAAGCCTAAGAAGCAGCCATAGGGGAAAGAAGTCTTTTCTGTACCTTTCCTTCCCCCAGGGACACATTTAGTGAAGCAGGGAGGATTCAGACACATTCCAGGATCCCAAAATTCAGGAGGAAAAAAGATGAAGAAGCAGCATTTTTCAAATGTGAATTCCCAAACAAATTTGAGGTTATATCATTAATGACAGCTAGCTAGAACATCACCATTTACACAAGGGTAAAACAGGAGTTCAGGTGTTTATATAGACATTCAGAGGGTCAAAAAAAATCATAGATTTTCCAGTTGAAATGGGACTTTAAAAAGCCTCTGCTTACTTTGACCCACTCATTTTAGGAGAAGGAAACTAAATTCATTCATTCAGCATTTAATGCACATTTTAAAGCACTTCCTATGTGAGAAGCATTGCTCCTGTATTGGAGGGGTGTAGAGGGGGCTAAAAAATAAAAGAGATCAAGAAGGCACAGGCACTGGCCTCCAAGTGGGCTATCTTCTCTCCTTCTCCCCTTCCCCCACCCTCCCATGGAGAGAATGGATTTAGCTGATGAGCATCGTAGCAGAAGCAATCACCAGCACGCACACCTCCCAACAAAATGGATTTTGCTCAGCACTATTTTAAGGGCATGACAGGAGACATGACCTCCTCTGAGAGCATCATCCCTAGGAGCTGGAAGGGAGCACTGCAGGGTGTGGTGAGAGGGTATGCTAAGATGCCCCATCCCTACCCACTGCTGCTCAGCTGTCAGCTTGGAGAAAGATTCCAGAGTTCTCTCCCTCTCCACCTCCCATGATACTCTTTCTCCCTCCCCTCGTGCCATTTTTCATTCCCATTCTCGTTATAAAAACCCCAAACTGAACATTCAATTTTAGTGGCATGTTGGAAATAATAAATGGAAAGACATCTCGGGCCTGAGGGACGTTACTGGATTTGGTGGAATTTGATTTTTTTTAAGTGGAAGAAAAAAGGAAATGGAGAGTGAAACCTTTGGAGTGACAGCAGGGCTTTGTTTTTGTTTTGTTCTTTGACTTGACCCAGAGAATATTGCTAAATATGCTGTATCATCAGGAAATATAAACAGCTAAGAATAAAATAAAAATTAATAGTTTTACAGGAACAGAAGACTTACATATCACAGGAAATTTTTAAACAGCATCCTAGATGTCATTTCTTCCATCAACCTGCAACCAAGCAAGGCTATCCTTTTTTTTTTTTTGGAGGGGCAATTGGAGTTAAGTGACTTGCCCAAAGTGACATGGCTAGTAAGTGTTAAGTGTCTGAGGCCGTATTTGAACTCAGGTCCTCCTGACTTCAGGACCGGTGCTCTATTCACTGTGCCACCTAGCCACACCCCAAGCAAGGCTATTCTTAAGGATCCAGTCTGCTTGGTGTTTAAAACCATAACAGGATCTTCTTTATTGTTTTGTACACTAGTCTAACTAGTAGGGAAACAAGTGGGCCAGTTTGACTGGAAGTGCATGAGAGGGTGTGAAGCAGGATCCCACTGGGCCCACCAATGCTCAGCAGCTCTGCCCTCTGTTAAAGAGGAACTGCTGCTTTTCTTGCAAGATGAGGAACCACACACTGGTGGCTTACAGAAGCATATGGTTCCTGCCAGCTGGTAGAGCACCAATGTCCAAAGCCCCTTAGTCCGACAGTCATGCTGAAGGCTCTTGGACCACAAGCATTCTGCTGAGTTTCTCAGTCCCCCTACCTCCCCATAAGAACCCCAGCTAACACAAGCCCCTTGGGCTATCCACAGAGGTAAAATATGGAAGAAATTACCTGAACGTGATGCTCCCAGAAGGGGCCACAGGGAGGGCAGCTCCAGGATAATAGCACCATGCTTACTTTTCTCTGTATCTTCAGCTCTTAGCACAGTCCCTGGCACAGAATAAACACTTCGTCATCGTTTGTTGACTGACTGATGCTTGTCACCTGACATACCGGGGCCAGATGGATGGTTGAGCTCCTTTCTGAATTTGCTCCCAGTGGCCATCTCCTCTGATTCATGAAAGCATCAACTCACCTCCAAACACAGATTATATATCAAATAAAAGTTTTGGAGCTTTGTTTTCTTGCATGTCTGAGGGTTCTGTCTCCAGAACTTAAAGTAAGGAGCTGACCCCATATAACTACCACTTTGACTAGCCATTAAAGTTGAATTCCCTCCTCAGGGTGAGGGGACCAATGTGTAATCAGCCTGGAAAGGTAATTTGGAGCCAGACTGTGAGGGGATTTAAATGTCAAATGAAAGTATTTATATTCTAGTCTAGTAACAATAGGGTTAGAGTTAGGGTTAGGGTTAGAATCTTTTCCAGCAGGGGGTTGTCATGGTCAGCCCTGAAATTTCCCTGGTAAGTATCCTACCAGAGGATTTGGGCTTGCAAGGATAGCATTTTTTCATGAGCTGTATGACTACCGCTCGGGTAGCTGTTATCAGGTAAAGAGCAGGGCTTTGAATAACACAGAGATGGTCAGGTTTATCCTAGACAATAGTCTAGAAAAATAGTGCATGATCTAGTGAATTATGGTGGTTGTTAAATAAAAAAAAAACTATTAAAATAACAAACATATTTCATTTCAATAATTCAATCCAAGGAACATTTATTAAATAGCTGCTGTTAAATGAAATATTCAATTTGAAATTTTAATTTAAAAATTAAATATTAAATATCTGATTATGCTAGGCCCTGGGAGAGATATAAAGTTTAGATAAAATGCAGTTTTATCCTCCTGGAGCTTATATGTAACTATAATGTTCTATATTTAAAACTGTAAGTTACCTCCATGATCCTCTAATACTATTCTTTTAATGAGGCCCAGAGATGTAAAGTAACTTGCATGGAGTTACTTAATTAGAAAGTAGCCAGGAGGGGCGGCTAGGTGGCAAAGTGAATAGAGCACCGGCCCTGGAGTCAGGAGGACCTGAGTTCAAATGTGACCTCAGACGCTTGACACACTTACTTTGGGCAAGTCACTTAACCCTAATTGACCTCCAAAAAGCAAAAAAAAAAAAGTAGCCAGGATTTGAAACCAGATCTTTGACTCCAAATCCCGTACTTTCCATGGCTAGTACGGGGATATGTCACATATCGAAATAACTATAGTACAAAATAATAGATGATAAATCTAACTGGAAGTGTTTCTGAAATCTGAAAGGAAAAAGGTTATTACCAACTGAGATAATTATGAACTCATCTCTAATTATTATGGTAGAAACTATGCTGAGGAGGAGGTTGGCCAAGGTTAATAACGTTAAAGGATTAGGCCTTGTTATGGCATTGAAGATGATATGGAATTAAAACCCTCCCTGATGGACTGTGAACTCTCCTTGCCCTGGGTACTACTTGTCCATTGACACCATATTTAAGGGTCATGTTCTATGCTGAAGCTCTTTCCTTGATGGCCTGTGAACTTTCCTTGCCCTGAATACTTTTTGGTTCATTGTCTCCACATTAAGGATGATTGATTAGTTCCTAGCTAGTTTCAGAGTACATCCTTGGCTTAGACCTTTAAAAAGAGAAACTAGAGAGAGCTCTTCTTGTTTCTAGAAAGAACTGGAGGTCAGATGTGCCGAGAGGAGAGGGCCTATATGCACAGATGCAGAATTGACTTCCTACAAGAGAAGCAAACATTTCTTCAAGGCTCCTCTCAAGAAAGACATGGCCCTAGGAAAGAAGAGACCACACAAGCTCAGGAGAGGAGGGAGCCACATGGCCTCAGAGATTGTAGGGAATGGAAACAGCAGTAGAAAAATGACCTGGACAAGCAAACTTCCCAAACACAGGGGAGGAATTTCTGGTTAGCTCTGTGTTCCTGAACTGAATGGAAGAGACTGGGCACTAAGCATACTCTGGAAACAAGAAGCTTCAATGGAAAGAGTTACCATGTGAAAAAGTAAACCCAGACCTTGTTCTCTACTCAGACTGTAAGGTATTGAGACTGTGCAGGTCCAGAGTGAAAGAAGTTGAGTCTCTAGTGATGCCAAATGTTTTCCCTCAAAGAAAAGACATGGGAGCCCCAACTCTAAGTCTAGAAGGCTGTATAAGTCCTTAGGATTTGGGGATCCACTGCAGAGGGAAGGAGGGTCATTTGGACTGTTCACAGACTCTGGTACGTCTTTGTCCAACATATTTTGTTTTGTTTTGTTCACCTAGTTGAATCCATTCTGTCCTATACTTCAATAACTAAATATTTGCATGGGAAATCAGGTCCTTTTTAGTGGAGACCTAGACACAAATTATATTCTAATGTTCCCAGGAGAAACCCTGGATGGAGGCAAAAATGAGACAGATCCTCATGTTCCCAGGGGAACAAGCCAGAAAGAGCTATTTGTGAGACACCATTAAGACTGACCCCAGTGCCTTTCTGAACAGTGAGAAACTGCCCATCAGCCTTCCTTTTCATTGCTCCCTTTCAGGATGAAGAACAATTGCCCCTCATGTAGGGCAGCAACTTCATGTCTCCCAAGGTCTTCCAAAAATTCTAATTCATGAAAGATGCTCTCCTTTATTATCCCAAATTTCCAGCCTAATTCTCTACCCTTCAAAATTATAGATTCTGTAAAACTTACTTTGCTTGGAATTGTTTAAGATTATATCTTAAAGACCCCTAAGTATCTTTTTGCTGTTTGGATTCTGTTACAGACTTCTTTAAAAAAAAAAAGTTTTTTTTTTGCTTTTTTTTTGGAGGGCAATTGGGGTTAAGTGACTTGCCCAAGGTCACACAGCTAGTTTTTTGTGTTAAGTGTCTGATGCTGGATTTGAAGTCAAGTCCTCCTGACTCCAGGGCTGGTGCTCTATTCACTTCGCCACCTAGCCACCCCTGGTATAGACTTCTTAAAGAGAAAAATCTTTTTTTTTTCCTTATGGACTTGGAGTCAGGAGATCTGAGTAAGATTCTTGTCTCTGCCTCTTACTAGCTGTTGTGATTGTGGGCAAGTCACTTAACCTCTAAGTTAGGCTTCAGTTGTTTCATCTGTAAAATGGAAATAATATAAAAGAAAAGCAATCAGTCAATAAACATTTGTTAAGTATAGTTATTATTACTATGGAGACCAAGTGCTAGGGATACAAATACAAAAAAAGAAAGAATGAAACAAAGAAAGTTCTTGCCCTCAAGAAGCTTAAGTTCTAATGGGGAAAAGAAGCTGAAAGGGAGATGAGAAAGAGAAAGTACTCAACTCAGTGGCAAGGTAGAGAAGTCAGTCAGAGAAGAACCTGAGTGGTGCAGCCAGACAAAAAACAGGGAGATGCGTGAGCTGGGGTTTCTCCTTAAATGGAAGCCTGGAGTTCATGGCCCCACTCTCCAATCAGAAAGGCAGAGGGTAGTGATGGAGTGGAATGCCAAGCCTTATAAGGTTTTCCAGAATGATGAGAATATCCCAATAATGAGTTTCCTAGCTGGATAAGTCAGAGTAGTTCAGTCAGGTGAGAAAAAAATAAGATAAATCTATATATCATAAATTAAGTGTCCATATAAACAGGAGTATCTGAGAATTTTTTTAGTAGATTTGAACAAAACAGTTTTCAAACAGAGATATACAATGGATTTTCTATATATAGATGTTATGGGAATGGGAATCTGAAGATCCTCCCTGCCCCTTGGCCCTTGTTTAGGCTTAAGTGACTCTGACAACCTTCCTTGATATACTCTGCCCCGCTAATAGGCTGAATGTGCTCACCTGGAGCCTATAGAGGGAGTCTTGTTTTTCAGGAATGCCCACACTTTGTTACTTTGTGTTTGGGCAATGAGTCAAAAGGGTTGTGACATTCTCTGAGCCAGAAGAAGGCTATATATACCCTGATGTGAGGTTTTGCTTTGGGGCTCACTTTGGGAAGAGTTGTGTGATTTGATCAGATGAGACTCTGGGCAGCCATTGAGCCCCCTGGCTTTGAAAACCCAGATGTTGGTGCTTCCCTCTCTGGTAACTAAGTATGGATGTAAGGGTCAGACAGCTGGAAGCCCTGTCTGCTGATCTGTTTTTCTGTCTGCTTGTAACTTCTGTTTGTATTCTCTGATATTTGATTGATTAAAGTAAGATTGTTAACCAATTTCGAGTAGCTTTCCTTTAAAAAAGCAGATGGAAGAACCTATGCTAGCAGCCACCCTGGCTATGCTAAGGGGCTTGCTGCTACAATAGATAAAACAGTTTTTCTATATCTAGCTATAGGCAGACATAGTATATTTCATTTCAGTGTACACACAGGGGATTTTATTTTCTTAAGAAAAATATTTATACTCAAATCCTAAAGTACATCATTTTGATTCACCAAAAAAATAAAGGAACTAAAACTTAACTGAACAATTTTTTTTGCAAAAACCAAACTTTACCCCCCCAAAAAATTTCTTAATAGCAATTTGTTTTTTTTTTTCAATTACATGTAAAGATAGTTTTCAACATTCATTTTTGTAAGATTTTGAGTTCCAAATTTTTTCCTTCCCTCTCCTCCTTCTCTGCTCCCCAAGATAGCAAGTAATCTGATATAGGTTATACATGTGCAATCATGATAAACATATTTCCACATTAGTCATGTTGTGAAAGAAAAAAAAACGCAAGAAAGAAAAAATAAAAAACAACAAAAAAGTTAAAATAGAACGCTTCAATCTGCATTCAGACTCCATAATTCTTTCTCTGGATATGGTTAGCATTTTCCATCATGAGTCTTTTGGAATTGTCTTGGATCATTGCATTGCTGAGGAGAGCTAAGTCTATCGAAGATGGTCATCGCACAATGTTGCTGTTAGTGTGTACAATGTTCTCCTGGTTCTGCTCACTTAAGTTAAAACAAATTAAATGAGACAAAGTATAAAAAAAATTGAAATATTTTCACAGCATGAATGAATTCATTAAAATACTCAGCTCCCAGAGGATATTGTTGTTATTCATCAAAGTAAAAAAAAAACAAAAACATTTAACTAATTTACTTTTTTTATTACTTTTTCATTTTACTTTTAAAAAATAAACTTTTAAAATGAGACATGAAGTACCCAAAACATTTTTGAGATAATCCTCCTATATGTATCTAAACTAAACCCAAGACATGGCAGCTGTATTCTATTTGGTTCTCGGAAGAGATAGGTACAAATCTTCTCTAAGAAAAAAAATTCTTTTTCATCAGCTTGAACCCCACTCTACTTTCTTGAATGTTTTTTTGCCCTTGAAACCTAGGTCTCCTCCTTTCTCTCCCTTCATAAAAAGGAGACATTTTGGGGGAAAAAAAAGATTCAATTAATGAAGGTGAAGTCAAACCAGGCATGTTTCCATTCCTCCCCTTACAAACACTGGCTTTGTTGGGCTCCTTTCACACCACAGCCCAGCGAGCAATGATTGGTTGATTTATAATTCAGTAATTCTGTTAGTTCAAAGGAAGGTCTTTCCTCCTTCCTGGTATATTGTGATTAATTTCCTATTGTCAGGTTGATCAATGGCCTCCCGTGTGTCATCATCAGGCTAGGGTGATGTTTTCTTTCCTGGGATAATTAAGCAGGTGATTATAACTAAGGACCCAAGGATGTCCTTTGCACATGGCTGGTACACAGGAACACACAAAGACATCTATGTGATCGTGATTAGATAGCACATATAGTGGTGGTCATGGTGTCTAACACCCAACTGATCCTGGCCCAGGCCCTCAGGGAGCTTCAATTCTAAAGCAAATGAATAATGTAAATGTAAGGGCAGCTATTGGGAGCACAGCCTGTCACACTCAACAATTACTCTCTTCTCCTGTCACCTAGGGAAATTGTTTAACCTCACAGCCTCAGTTTTCTCATCTATAAAATAAAATCATTGGGTTATATAATTTCTAAGGTCCCTTGAGCTCCATGATTCTGCAATTTATCTGTGATTTGCCTGTCAAGAGTTGGAAACAGGTATACCTAGGATAGTGTTTAAAAATGCAATTTCATCTAGAATGAATATTTGGAACCTCTCTGGGTATTTGTGCTTAAGAGGAGCAGGTTATGAGTTTGTTTTGCTATTTCCCAATGTAGGAAAACATGGGAACAACTTGCCACCTTCTGAACAACTCAGATATAATCCTATGGGAGAAAGAAGAATGTTGTGACCTCAGTTACCTTGTTTGTCAAATGAAGAAATTGGAGTAGGTTCCTAGAATCATACATCTAGAGCTGAAATACATCAGAAGTCCTTCTCCAGCTCATTTTACAGATGAAGAAACTTAGGCAAACAAGGATTAAGTGACTTGCCCAGGGTCACACAGCTAGTATGTATCTGAGGCCAGATTTGAACTCAGAAAGATGACTCTTCCTGACTCCATGCCAAGCACTCTATCCACTGATCCACCTGATTGCCTGGAAAGGAGCATTAGATATCATCAAATTAATTTCTCATTCCACAGAGAAAGAAACTGAGTCCCAGAGAAGGCAATGGCATGTCCCAAAAAAACACAGCTAAATAGTAGTAAAGAAGTCCCCTAATTCTGACATTCAAGTCCCCTTATTTTCAGGTCTTGGCTTCCACCCCAAGTACCATCTAACATGGAAGCTTTGCTACAGTGAGATGATCCTACTTAGTGTCTCTCAAACATATTTTAGGTCATTGCCTGTGCACCCAGAACTATTTCTTCTGCTGAAAAAGCCCCCCTTTTAATGACAACTAATCACTGCCAGCTGCATCACTTCAGTCTTTCCAATCTTATCTCCCAAATATTCCCTTTTAGAGATCCTACATTTCAGGCAAGCTAAAAGTCTCACTGCCCCATTCCATGTTGGCAATTGTGCCATCTGCCCTAATAAACTATGAGCTTGAGAGGAGAGAACGCAGGACCTTGTGTACCCAGTGTCTTACACTAAATTGGGAGGGTCTGCATGGTACAGGAATTATCAGATTACTAGGCTTCAAGCCAGAAGACTTGGTTCAGATCTTGTCTCAGTTATCTATTATCTTCCAACTGTAAGTTTTCTCATCTTTAAAACAGCGGTAATAAATAACTCACCCTGTCTATCTCACAGGATTATTTGTAAAGAAAGCATTTTGTTATCCTTAAGCAAGTGATTATAACTCAGGATCTAAGGATGCCCTCAACATATGACTGCTACAAAGGGGCACGCAAAGACATTTATGTGATCATCATGTAGTTGTGTTGTAATTGTTACTACTAGAAATAATAAAAATTTGATGAATTAATATACATTCCTGATGGATGATTTCACTCCCACATTTTGAGAATCAGACCAATGGTGATTTTTCTATAAACATCATGATAAAAGAGAAGGGAATAAACATTTATTTAGTAAATACCTCCTATGTGTCAGGCACTGTGCTAAGTGCTTTATAAGCTTGAATGATAGGGGCTATTATTATCCCAATTTTACAGATGAAGAAACTGAGCAGCATCTTAACTAAGGACACACAGTATTTAGTGTCTGAGGCCACATTTGAACTCAGGCCTTCCTGACTCCAGGCCCAGCTCTCTATCCATCATGCTACTTGGCTACTGAGTTGCTAAGTCCTATATCCATGATCTTGTGCACACCTCCAATGGAATCTGATCATCTTGGCTGAAGCTATAAGGCCTGAAGACCCAAACAACTATTTAGTCTGGTCCACACAGTTGTCACACAATGGCAATTTAATGAAGGTTTGTACTGTATCAACATATATAGCTATTATATATACCTACACAGCTTAATATATATATATATATATATATATATAGCATAAATAAAAGGAGGATAAGGGAGGAAAAATTATAGGAAGGAAGGAAAGAAGGAAGGAAGGAAGGAAGGAAGGAAGGAAGGAAGGAAGGAAGGAAGGAAGGAAGGAAGGAAGTCTCAAGGCTATTCTATTAAAGCTAATATTAGTCTTACTATTTAGGGACTTTTCCAGTAGCAAGTTATTATGATTCCAAAATTACTAGCCAAGTTAAACTTTTAGAATTTTGATAAGTGTGTGGAGAGTCTCTTTTGGAAAACTGAATAGTAAATGACCATAAGATGGTTATTTCCTCCCAGGTCCTGCCTGAATTCAGGAAGGCTAGAATTCAGAAATAAAATATGCAAAGCACTTTTACAGGATGTCCCTCATGGGCCAAGTGAATTTTAAATCATGCCCTGGGTGATAAAGGAGAGAAAGCCTGGGGAACTTATTGCTGCAACAGATTCCAGACCCTTGAGCTACAGGCAGAGTGATGCTCCCTTAAAACCCACCCCCAGAGGGTACTGCTCCATGTTGATGAAACTTACGTGTGCAAGTGGTTCCAAAAGCCTTGTTCCATCACATCCAGCTCCCGGGATTATAGGATATATAGGGACCTAAATGAACATCTAGCCCAAACCCTTCATCTTATAGAAAACTGAAACCTGGAGAGGTGAAGTAATGTGTCCTTAATAATAAAGACAAGTCACAGAACTGGGATTTGTATCTAATCCCTGCCTCTCAGGCCATTTTTTCCATTGTTCCACACTGATTCTTGGTATAGAGCAGTCGATCCTACCACTAGGAGAGTGTGAGTGAGCCAATCCCAATGACTGGAAAGAATTCCAACTGATGTGACATCTCAGCAATAGAGTGCCAGTTTATGATGTGGAACCACTTATTAGTTTGTCTAAACACTGTTGTTGAGAAATACAGATTCAACCATCAAGTTCAGCCTTCCAAATAGTTCCTTTGATTCCAGGACTAAATACGTGGGACTCAAATTAAATGCTTGGTTATATAAAAAACAGACTTCATTTTCACTTCCTTAACAGCAGGCATGTGTAGACCTACCTATACATATGCATATGGGTGTATACACATACATGTATGTGTACATGTATCACATGCACATACACATTATACACACATTGCATATATGTATATACTATCCTGTGTACATGTGTGCATAGTACATGTGGGTTGTCTTGTGTGTTACATGTTTACCCATATTACCTATATGTGTGCAATCACCATCCACATTAATGTATATATTTGTGTGTTGTCTTTATTATCTATATGTGCATGTAATAAACATGTGTTCTACAATTATCACATGCATTGTATATATATGCTTTATTATTATGTCTATTATATGCATGGTTATTATATATACATATATAATGTGTATGTGTTATTACATACATGTATTGTGTACATTATTTAGGTATGGCATGTGTGTTCACTCTATGTACACATGCATGTTATGTTATACGTATGTACACATGTGGTGTATGTATATATATTTTTGTATGTATATAGGTGATACATATATGTATTTATGGCTAGCCATATATAGATGTGTATATATACATCTATAATACAAAGTTAGCATGGCAAAGAAAACAGAGAGCTGACTTTGGAGTCAGGAAGATCAATCCCCAACCTTGGTTACATATTGTCTGTGCGACCTTGGCAAGGTCAAATGAGATAATATTTGTAAAGGCTTGTACAATGCCTGACACGTAGTAGGTGCTTAATACATGTTTTGTTTTGGTTTTTTCCCTCCCTGCTCCCACCTCCCTTTAACCTCTCAGTACTTCTAGTTAACTCTCTAAAATTGTAAATGACTGAAAAATTTGCTATTTTGCCATGATAGAGGAAATTTCCTCTCTGGGAGTTCTCTACCTCACATATATCGTAGGTCTGGATATATAAATCTATGGGAAGAAGGACAGGGCCTTCTATCACTGTGGTATCATTGCTATCATTGGCATAGTGGACTCCCACATGAGGAAACAAACAGTGCAGTTTAGCACCTTCTCTGAAACTTAGATCAAAGTACCTTAGAGGCCATGGAATCTAATCTACTCATTTTACTAATAAGAGAAATGAGGCACAGAGAGATCAAGCAAATTACCCAAGGTCACAGATCCAGGGAGTGTCTCAGGCAAAATTTGAACTCAGGTCTTTCTTATTCTGAGTCTAGTGCCCTATTTATTATGCCTCTCTTAAAGTCTGAAAGGTTAAGTGATTTACCCAGTCACACAGCCAGGACTTGAATTCAAGTCTTCCTAGTTGTAAGGTGTATTAACAACAACACTAGCACACAGGGTGGACTGCTAGCACAGATTCTTTGAGCTACTTTTCTAAAGGAAAGACAGCTTCAAAGGGGTCAACAATCTTACTTTAATTAAATATATATATATATGTGTGTGTGTGTGTGTGTGTGTGTGTGTGTGTGTGTGTATGTGTGTGTGTGTGTGTCATTCATTAGGGGAAAGGTCAACACCCTGAGAAAATATAAGCAGAGAAAGATATAGAAATTAGCACAAAGATCCAACAGACAGGGCTCCAACTATTTGAACAAAGTAATAGATACCTAATCACCAGGCCTAGGGGGTGCCAACATCTGGGTTCACAAAGCCTGGGGGGGGTCTCCTTAACAATGGCTACCCAGAGTCTCACTAGCCAAATCACAAAGAAACATTCTTCCTGTGAATGAGCCACAAAGTAAACTACCAACCTCCCAGTACATATATATATATATATATATATAGTTTTCAAACAATAGGCTCAGAGCCAGAAAGCATCACATCCTACATGACTCATCACAACTGTGAATTACCAGGGTTCAAAGGAGATTGATCCTTCAGATGTTTACAATTTATCATGAGCCTGGGAAACTGAACTCCAGAAAAAAGCAATCCTACCTGGCTTGACACAAGGTCAGCTCTCTATCTGTTATCCATCTATCTATGTGCCTGTCTTTCTATTTCTATATGTCTGTCCATCTATCTAATTGCCTATCTACCTATTATCTGTCGTTGTTCAGTCATTTTAAAGCCATATCCAACTCTTCATAACCCATTTGGGAGTTCCTTGGCAAAGATACTGGAGTGATTTGTCATTTTCTTCTCCAGCTCATTTTATAGATGAAGAAACTTAGGAAAACAGGGTTAAGTGACTTGCCCAGGGTCACGCAGCTAGTAAGTGTCTGAGGCCAGATTCAAACTCAGGAAGATAAGTCTTCCTCACTTCAAGCCCAGCACTCTCTCCACTCTGCTAGTTAGTTGGCCATTGTCTGTCTATTATCTATCTGTCTGTCTGCCTATAAATATATATGTATGTATATGTATTATTATATCAATATCAATATTATCTAGTTATGTCTGTGTCTACATATAGGAAAAAAAGAGAAATATGTAATACATATCCTATAATCTATATAAATGCATTTTGACAAGTATCTTTATCTATCTTGATCTAGCTAGAATTATATAGAATAGAGATACTGGAGTAGAATGCATAAAACGCTGAACTTGGAGTTAGGGATTCTTGTCTTGGCCAGGGCACTGGATTTCGATTGAGAGGCACTACTATTTAATCTTCACTTTGTCCCCATACAGCTTGAGTGTCCCTGGGCAAGTCACTTAAACTCTCTGGGCCTCAGTTTCCAAATCTGCAAAATGAGAATGTTGGACTATGTAATGACCAAGGTCTTTTTCAGCTTTGACATCACATGTGTCTACCACTGACCAAATAGGAGTCAGCAGCTAAAGAACTGAATCCCTTGGTATGCTATGTCATAAGCCAGATATTCCGGAGTAAATTATTGATCAGCCTGTTGTTCTCTGCCCTTATCAGAACACTGTGGGGGCACTGTGCTCAATCGTGGGCACTGTATGTTAGGGGAAAAAAATACTGATAAACTAGATAGTGTCTAGACGAAGATAACCAGGATGGATAAGGGCTTCAGAAACTGCAAAAAGAAAAGGGAATATTTAGTCTCAAGAAGAGAAGATCTGGGGAGGACATGCTGGCTGCCTTCAAATATCTGGAGGACTGTGAGGTGGAAGAAGGATCAAGCTTGTTTGTCTGGTTCTAGAAGGTAAGAACCATGAACAATGGGTGAGAGCTAAAAAAAAAAAAGAAAGAAAGAAAGCTTAAGTAAAGAAAAATATCCACAAAGTCAAAGTTATCCAAAAGGGAACAAGCTGTCACTAAAGATAGCAGGCTCCCCTTCATTACACAGTTTCAAGAAAACAAAAAATAAAACAAATCAAAAAAGGGATGTGTGTCTACCTGGTAGGTGTGTTAAAAAGAGGATTATTCATGGGCCTCTGGGGTTCTATCTCTGAATTTATGTTATTCTGGGATCTGCCTGGAACAGCTATCACTACTGACATTTTCAAAAGGAAAAGCCTGTTTAATTCAAGCCAGAAGAAATGCCGATCAGACATCTATGGAGTGGGCAGAGTAGTGGTAATTGGTCTGCCTAATCTTCCTCCCTTGTGAGGAGATGAGGTAAGGAAGATACCACCACCCTGGCCACCAGCCTTTCAAGTCAAGCTTGTTATTGGGTGAATGATGTAAGGCTGGAGTAGAGGAGGCATCAGTCAGTCAGTCACTCTCAAGTTCATGGATCCCTAAACATCAGGAAGCCCAGAGACATAATGTCATCGGATCAGTCGCCAACCAGTAGGTTGCCAGGCACAGATCAGAACAGATTGCCTAGGTAGCAATGACTCGGTTGAGTGATTTCAGGTGTGAACTTTCTGTACAGGGCCAAGCGACATGAATCACAAAAAATAAAAAATCTCAACAGCAAGGCACCCTAAGGGTGAGAACAGAGATAGATGGCTTGTGCTGGGCAAGTCAAGCCATCAGCTCCTTGAGATTCAGACAGAAACAGCCCAGGCCTCTGAACCCCCAAACGTTAGGAGCACTAGCCCCCTGTCCTTTCCCCCAGACCACCAGACTTGCTCCTGGCCCAGCCTCCACAACCATCATTCGGGGAAGTTCTTTGCCACCAAAGCCCTTGGCACTGTCAAATGTTTCAACATGCAGACTGATAGGACTTGATCAGGGGTTATCACATTAAAGATCATGTGTTATCTTACCATCTGCTTTGCTGCTGTACCCTGAGAAGCACTGGTCCTTTCCATCCAACTTGCAGATGAAACATTCTATATGTTCTGTCTTCCCTATTAGAATGTGAGCATTTTAGAATAAAAGTAGTGATTGTCTTTTCTATTTTTATACCAAATTCTTAGTATATAGTAAGTGTTTAATAAATGTGTTTTTTTCATTCATTTGTTCCTCTATCAATTTACAACTCTAAGGAATTGCTCCAAGGTAGTGTTGTGTATTTGTCCTTCGTTTTCAAAGAGGACCATGGCATCAGGGAAATGATGATATGACTTGTAGTTGATTTGAGTGAGGGAGGGCTGTGCAAGGTCACCAGCCTCACCTTCTCCTCCAAAACCATCTGGATCCAGTGACCTGATATTCATCAGGATGACTAGAGATGAACCAGGATGCAATGGGAGACCCTGGCCCTTTTAGGTTAAGGTCTTTGCAGGTACTCACTTAGAGTGAGCTAAAGTCCATTCAGTGAATAGGCCTCTTTAAGAAGTGTCAATGAATGACCCCTTTAATTAGAAAAAAAGAAAAAGAAATAATCAAGCTGGGAGGGGAAGACCCTCAGGGCTGCTGTTTCAAAGAGAAACAGGTACCCTTGACATTCACTCTAAGCCTAGAGGGCCCACAATACAGCCATTAAGCAGAACTTGGGCAGGGACCTATCTGGCCATTCAGACAAAGGAAATTAGTCACAATCTAATCAGGGTTGCCTGGACAGTCAACTCAGAACATCTGGATTACATGGCATTCAGGAAAATGCAGATTTTGAGGGAGAGGATCAAGAGACCCTATCTGGACCGGATAGAGTGGGCAATCACAGAAAGAAAGGGGGTATACATCAGTCACAAGAAAAAATTTAAGCTAGTGAAATAAAGACAGTCTAAGGAAAGGATTTTCATAATCCTCTTGAGATCTAGCCATCTAGTTCTTCCAGACAGTCACATAACAGCAATAGGCAACATGCATCAACATAAAAAGGCCCAAGGTCTAAAGAGAAAGTCACAAAATAAAAGGAGAATCACAGAGTTATCAGACACTGCTGCAAACCTTTAAGAGTTGACTTGACCTGCTCTCAACATGGAAGAAATGCTTGGCCCACAATGGTCCTTTCAACCATGTCAGCATTCACAGAAAAGGACCACTCCTAAAAGCATCGTTGTCCAGTACGTATAACAAAAATACAGAAGCTTATCAGGCATTCTCATAAGGGGCTCCAGGCCCTACTAACTGAAACATGCATTCCAAGACTCGCCACTAGAGGTCAGCTGTGGTTGAACATCTTTAAATTATTTTTTGAGACCACTTTGTCCAGTGCAGTTCAATTGAGTTATCAGGGCTTGAGGAGACCTTAAAAATCTCCTGTCATTTGATGGATGAGGACACTAAGCCACAGAAAGGATAAATGACTTGCCTAAGTCATGTATGCCTGTGTTCCCACAGCCATGATGTGGTAGAACTAAGCCTAGAACCTTTGTTTCCTAAATCCCAGTCAGTCAACGCCTCTTGTCACAGACTCAACTGAGCAATTGCACAAAATGCATTTGTTGAATGCCCATAGACACTGGACATAATATAAATATTAAACAACTTGAAAATTTTTTATCAAGAAAAAATAGCGCATCTCATCTCACTAGATTTAAACGCATGACCTTTTAGTAAACCACCCTGAAGACCAGTAAAGTCAGCCTGAGCAAGAACTGAATGAGGGGGTGGCCCCAGTTACTGTGGTGGGGAAGGAGAGGGAGGGAGGGGCTGCATTTTATTCCTCAGACTCAGAATCTGTGATCTGATTTATTTTTACTTTCTCGATGGAGAATTTTGAATGCAGTAGCTAGAATAGTGGCAGAAATGGAACATTTAGCACATAAAGAAAGGTTAGAGGAGCTAAATATGTATTCCCTTGGATAAGAGTCAAATCAGCAGAAATAAAGGAGTCTGCAGATATTTTAAGGGAGTAAACAAAGCTATAAGGAGGGTCTAGAAACTGGGGGATGGTATAGAAGCCCACTGGATCCTGTGTCTCTGTGAAAAGGCAGCAGAGGAACGATTGGCCAACTCTGAAGTCTTCAGAACAAAGGAGAATAAAATAGGCTTAACCAAAGCTAGCTCGGTGCAAAACAGCAGAAATAGTAATAGTACAACAGTAAAGAGGAGACATATTACATATTTTGGGGGTCAAAATCCCCCTAGAAATCAGACGACTTGGTAAATTATTGACAGTGCTTAATTCCAGGACTCACTCTCAAGAAGTCCTGGAAAACATCGCTCTTTATTTGCTTATCATAAACGTGGTTTTGGTTAGGGAAAAAGTAGGAGGGAGCCCTATCAACTAGGACAGCAATCCTGGCCTGAGTCAGCAGCTACAGATGCCACTCAAAGGGTGGGGGCAGCAAAAGATGGGACAATCCCATAGCTCTGCTCACCCTGGACTTCCTAGGAAGGTCAGGAAGCCTCTGCCAAGTCCTTTTGCTCTTAGGTCAGCCAAATGGTCATGTTTTTAGTAAATTGTGAAAAGAAAAACAAGATATAGTTAATTTGGTTCCCTTCCCATATACCAAGAGAGGGTTGGAGAGAGAAAGAGAGAGAGAGAGAGAGAGAGAGAGCTAGATGGAAGAATGGAGAAAAAGAAGGAGAGATACCGAGTTTGTAATCTGAGGTACAACCTCATCCCTTTGCATTATTAAAAATATTGGTCCTGGCTTTCTTTTGTTCAATTTGTTAATGGGTTATAGCTATAGTAAGGCTCCAAGTACAAGACTCCATGTTATTTGGGCCCCTGGCTCGAGACACAGATAGTGTAGACCCAGCCCCAAGCCCTTCTACAGGCCTTCATTCTAACTTCCCCATTCCAGATCCCCATGGGCTATAAAGGGTCCTTAGCTAACCATGTATCTATATGTGGTCAGAGGTTCTAATTCAGGTGCTCTTGGTCAAGGCAAAGCATTCTGGAAAGCCCCAGGGGAAATCAATGATATGGTCTGGGTGGAGGGAGATACTGTCCATAGAGAGAGACAATGAGGGGGAAAGAGAGCTGGGATATATATAGAGAAAGAGAAACTGTAAATAGAGCGATGACAGATGGAAAGGGAGAGAACAGGGATGATCTATATATAGAGATCAACCTAGGGAGACCATACATAGAAAGATATACTGAGACTGACAGACAGAAATTCAATTCTCAAAGGTCTCTGTTTGGGGCATTTGCAATAGGTGGGTTGTGTTTGTTTTAATTTGTTATGGAAAAGAAGGAAGAAAATATTTAAAAGCCTCTTTGTCTCTGACCTCAGTGCCCATTTCTTACCTATGCTCTTAAAAAATGTTTCCCTCCTGGCAGCTGTGCAGGGCCAGCCTCTCTGGCCACAGCCCAGCTGTGTGCCAGGGCAGGGATCGAGGTGGGCTGTGCTGTTCCAGAAGAGCATAGCAGGTCAGCTCTGAGCTCAGACAAGGTGGGGGAGGAGGAAAGGCAGCAGCTTCCAACAGCTCAATCCCCAGCACAGTCCACAGGCAATTATTGAAAATCCTTCAGTAGTCAGGCCTGAATTTTAATGTTATTAATGAGGCTTCGTGCAATTTTCTCTCTGGCTAAGGTGCTTCTTGTCTCTGATTTCTCAGCCCCTGTGATCCTGCACCCTCTCTCAGTGAGCACCTTTCCCCTCCCCCCTCGCCACCATGTGGGGACACCTGGGAATGGAGCTGAATATTATATCTGCCTTCTTTTTATAATTGTAATTAATTCTTACCAAGGGGAAAGAAATGAGCAGGCTGTCCATGTATCAAATCAGAGTTCAGCCCCCTCAGTCACTCACAAGTGAGCGGAGTTGGCTGCTGTCCATCCATAATGGATGCTTGACAGACATTGGGGGGGGGGGGCAGGTGGGAGGTGTTCCATGGGAGGTAGGAAGAGAAATCAGACCAGAACATTTTTTTCCCCAGTATGGTTCCTGGGTTCCATTTTGTTTCATTCCCTTTCCTTCTACACAGAAGGGATAATGGAGCAATAATTTGGTCGCAGTGGGGTATAGAGGCTCTGGAGTCAGAAAACTTGGTGGAAATCCCGCCTCTTGACCTTCTCTGACCTTTATCTACCCTTCCTGGTCCCCAGTCTGTTCATCTGTAAAATGAGGCGATGGGAATAAATGGTCCTTGAGACCCTTTCCAACACTAGATCTAAGATCCTATGAATTCAGCTTACTTCAACAGGTATTTATTGATCTGGACAGCTAGGTTGCCTAGTGGTTAGTGTGCAGGGCCTGTGGTCAGGAAGACCCAAGTTCAAATCCAGCTTCAGACACTTACTAGCTATGTGATCCTGAGGGTGACACTTCACCCTGTTTGCCTCAGTTCCCTCATCTATAAAATGAGCTGCAGGAGGAAATGGCAAACCACTCTACTATCTTTTCCAAGAAAACCCCAAACAAAATGGGTTCACAGAGAGTCAGAGATGACTAAACAACAAGTTTATTGATCTACTATTTGCTAGGTTTTGTGGAGTGTAGGAAAACAACAGAAAACACAATTTTTCCCTTAATAAGATTGGAAATCTGCCTTAAATACATGAAATGTAAGAACCTAAAAACAGAGAGACAGACAGAGACAGAGAGGGACAGACAGACAGAGACAAAGAGAGAGAAAGAGAGAGACAGAGAGGGACAGAGAGATAAAGACACAGAGACAGAGACACAGAGAGACAGAGACAAAGAGAGAGAAAGAGACAGCGAGACAGAGACACAGAGAGAGACAGAGACACAGAGAGAGAAAGAGAGAGATGTCATGTCATCTCTATAAGAGACAGAGGCACAGATCTCTATCTCTACATCTCTATTTCTGTGTGGGGGACATATCAGATAAACAGAATAACCTAAGAAAAATATGAAAATGGTAGTTGCATAAAATTTATGAATGGCAGGAATAAGTGGAATTTATTTTCCATGAGATCCACTTTCCCAGAAATCCCAAGTCTTTCGTATTTATCTCATTTAGTCCCAGAACTAGCCCAGGAGAGATCATAGCATCCACATTTTACTTATAGGGAAGCTGAGGCCAGTAAGGCACAAATTATGCCCCCCCAATTTGTCCCATTATTTATTTTTTATTACTAACTTGAAATCCATTCAAGATTCAACTATTCCCATTAGAGTTTCCCAGGAATTATATAGTCCTAGTCTTTGCTTGGGAGAGTTCTAGCTGGGTTTTTGTGTTGTTGTTTATTTTTGTATAGAATTCATATTGGTAGATTGGACTTGAATCAGGGGTGGGAAACCTGTGGCCTCAAGGCCACGTGTGGCTCTCTAGGTCCTCAAGGGCAGCCTTGTGAAGTTTGAATGGAGTCAAAGAGCCGAACTTGAGGACCTGGAAGGTCACATGTGGCCTTGAGGTCACAGGTTCCCCACCCCTAGACTAAATTGTTTTTAAGCTCCCTTCCAACCTTAAGATTCTCTGGGCCTAGCCATTTGTTCTGCCACTGAAGAGCTGTGACCTTGGGTAAGTCACTTCATGTCTCTGAGACTTGGGTTCCTCATTTGTAAAAATGAGAAAGTTGAATTTTAAATATATGGACTCTAAGGTCTGTTTCAGCTCTATGGGTCAATGATCTATAGTTTCTTAAATGATTTTGTAAGCAGTTGAAATAGATGATGTAAGTCTGACTTTTATCCTGAGCAAGGTCCCTGAATTCTTTGCAACCCAAATTCCTCCTTTTTCAATGGGGACGATAATGCATGTCCTGTTGGGCAATTGATTAATCCCCAAGACTTCATGTCTTTGATGCTAGCAGTTTAGAGTAGCTTTGTGATATGAGTGAAAGATATCTGGAGCCATTTTGGTGGTCCAATGAATAAAGCTGGGCCTGGAGTCAGGAAGACCTGAGTTTAAATCTAGCCTCAGAAAATTACTTGCTGTGTGACCCTGGGCAAGTCATTTCCCCTCTGTTTCCTTACCTGTAAAGTGGGACTATTAATACACCTTCCTTTCAGGGTTGTTGTGAAGATAAGATTATAATTATAAAGTGTTTAGTTTTTTATCTTCTATTGGCTAGGTTTTATGGGGCATATGAAAGCAATAGAAAACACTTTTTTGTTTTGGTTTGTTTTTTTTTACTTTAAGAAGGTTGGAAATCTTCCTTAAAAACATGAAGTGTAAGGACTTACTGCCTACCTGGCACACAGTAGGCGCTATAAAATGTTAGCTATTATTATCCAGATTTGCTTCTAAAGCTCCTGGGTTCAAGCCTGGTCCTCAGGTGCATGGTCCTTTGTCTTTATCTTGTCTTCATTCAGCCTCTGTGTCCCCATCCTTAGTACATGAAGATAAGCTCTTATATTATCTAACTATCTTATACTATCCCTTCCCAGGATTCTTCAGCTCAATTCAGCCTGAATTTACTAAGGGTCTATTTGGTGCAAGACTCTATGCTAGGTGCTGGAGGTATAACGATGAAAGGATAATTCCTGTCCTCAAGGAGATTATATTCTGCTGGAATTCTGTCCTGTTGTGGGGCATGTACAACATGCTTTAATGATAAAGCTCCATATAAATGTAAGCTGTTTGAGCCTAGTAACGTGGATCTGAAAAGCAGCCTGGCACAGGGGTCAGAAAGACCTGGCTGTAAGCCCTGCCTCTCCCCCATGCTGTCACAGTGACCTCGGAGGAGTCACCTAACCTCTCAATGTTCTGAGTAACTCTTTAATACTCAAGCTTTGAATAAAATGCTGATATCTATGATGATAGTTGGAGTTTCCTAAGCCAGTGAAATCACAACTCAGACTGAAAGAAAAATGAAAATCAATCACGTTTTATAGCACCAGGTCCAGAATCAGGAGCAGGATCAAGAGGAAGAGAAGAAAAGAATCAGGAGGAGGGTAGGCAGTGTGGTCCAGTAGAATGGGCATAGGCTCTTAAGTCAATTAGACCTGAGTTCAAATCCCACCAATACTTCTTGCCTGTGTGACCCTGCTCAAGTCATTAACTTCTCTGGGCCTCAACTCCTCACCTTAAAATGAGAGGGTTGGGTGAAATGGCCCCTGAGGTGATCTCCAGCTGCCTGGTTTATCCTATGGGTCTGAAAATCCATCGTGAAGGTTGGGGCCAAACCTTCTGTGGAAGTTTCCTAGAATTGGTGAATAAGGGGACCAAAAATATCATGGAGCTATTTCTTCCCTAAGGCATTCTTAATCATTGAGCCACTGGATGTTGTTCAGTCATTTTCAGTTGTGTCTGACTTTTTATGACCCCATTTGGGGTTTTCTTGGCAAAGACAATGGAGTGGTTTGCAATTTCATCTCTCCAGCTCATTTTATAGATGAGGAAACTGAGGCAAACAGAGTTAAGTGACTTGCCCAGGGTCACATTCTGTCTGAGGCCAGATTTGAACTCTGGAAGATGAATCTTCCTGAGTCTAGGACTGGCACTCTATGCATGGTGCCATCTAGTTGCCCTGACAGAAAAGCATTAGGGTCCCTCAGATATGGATCTGGCATTCAACTAAATGGGTCCCCCCTAGCCTGGGCAAAGACCAGAAGACTGTAGCCTCATTCAGGGTCCGGATTTGGCCTGGGATAAAAATGGCTTTAGCAGAAGAAGCCTCTGGGGGAATCATGTTGGGAATGTTGGCCCAAGGAGAATGATCTAGGCTATTCAAGTCCCAGCCATTCCCTGGTCTGCAGAATTCAGGGAAATTATCTGAAGTTAAGCATGTGAAATTGAAAGCTGTTGATAGATTGAACGTGGCCGCACCTGCTTACCATTCCTGTTCCAAATGCTCCCAGCCCCGTGCCCGGGCCTGGTGCTGACTGCGGGGTGCTTTAATTAACTGACAATGGAGCTGTCACTGATCACAGAAACTGCCCCAATCCATCAGTGTCTCCTTAGCCCAGGCCAACTTTAACCCCACCAGAGGCCGGATCAGTAATCAGCTTTCCTGGGTAGTTTTTGCCTCTTTCCCTGGAAAGGCAAGATTTGTCTTCCTTTCTAGCTCTGTGTCTGTTTGCCCAGCCCTGGCTATCACTGGGATCTATCCAGGGATTGCATTTCTTCAGTTTATCACCACACACTATCGTCCTTATTGTATTCTTTCCTGGTTTTGAAATCTTCCCTGTCTCTTTTTCCGTAGGGAAGAGAAGAGAAGACAAAAGGGATGGAAGAAATGAAATGAGGTGGATAGAGACAGAATGGGTTGGTGGGGGTGGAGGGTATAGAGAACACGGCAGGGAAGGAGTATTTATTTGCTCAGGCTTTTAAAGCCATCAAATTCTTTTCGTTGAGAATTTGGTTTAGTAATAAAGCCAGTTTGGATATTTTTTTTATATTGTCTTTCCCAAAAAACAAGTCAAATCATTTTTTACAGACTTTGAAGCATCTACCTTGAAGGCTTGTTTTGAGGTTCAAATGAGATAATATATGCAAAAGTCTTGTCAATTTTAAAGCACTATATAAATGTTAGCTATTACTTTTTTATTGTCCCAGGTATCCTACCAACATTCCTGAAAGGCAAAAAGGGAGGAGACATACGGATTTTAATTGTACTAAAGAGAAAACCCAGGTTGATACAGGCTTTGCTCAAAGCCATCCAGTGAAAACATTACTAGCACACCAGAACTCAGGTCCCTGGATTCCCCCATCTAGGAAACCATCCATCCTCCAGCTGCCAAGGTAATTTTTCCAATTCATAAGTCTCACCATATCTTATACATGCGTGCGTGCGCACACACACACACACACACAGTGCCTTTTACCTTTAAGATCTAATATAAAATCCTCTGTTTGGCACTTAAAACTCTTCATAATTCAGCCCCTTCCTACTTCTCCAGCTTTCTTGTACTTCACTCTGCTCCACACACCTCCAGAACCAGCTGCACCCACCTACTTCCAGTTCCTAGAATACGTTACTTCATCTTCTATCTCTGGACCTTGTTACTGGCTCTTCCCCATCCCTGGGATGCTCTGCCCTCTGACCTCCACCCCTATAGTTTCACTAACTTCCTTTAAGACATCTCACATCTCAAATTCTATAGATTTTCCCTGCCCATCCCCCTGCTGCAAATGCCTTCCTTTGTCATATTACCTTTATCCTATAGATAGATAGATAAATAATATATACAGACAGTTCTCACTTTATGTAAATTCATAGTATTCAAATTCAACTTCACATAAAGAATGCTGAAAGAAAGATGTTCCTCTTCCTGCTCTTGCTTTTCTGGCCCCCATGTGTCCTTGAACCTTGTGCCCACCCCATCCCTCCATGGGCATGTGGCCCCCTTCCTCCTTCCCTTCCCCACATCCCCAGGTGAATATATAGAGGTCTGCAGAACAGAGAATGGAAACCAAGAACTGTCTGTATATGTATGTGTTTGTACATACATATATGTACGTATGAGTATAGGTTTCACTCATATTTTACATATAACTACATACAACATATATTTATAATGTATTATATGAATCTATTATATATGAATATTGTATGTAATGAGACAGATATTTATATGTTGCCTTTCCCATTAGAATATGAGATCCATAAAGGTAGGGATTTTTTTTTGCCTTTCCTTGCATCCCTGGCACTTAGCATTACTTGTTAACTGAACGTTGGCAGAGGGGTTTGGGATGGGGTGAAAAAAATACACATTTTGACATCCATTCTGTAGTGGCACCTCCAGTACTTTCTTAAGAAGACAGAGTAGTCTTTTCATTTGTTTTTATTTTTTGAAGCAATCAGGGTTAAGTGACTTGCCTAGAATCACGCAGCTAGTAAGTGTCTGAGGTTGGACTTGAGCTTAGGTCCTCCCTACTTCATGCCTGGTACTCTATCCACTGTGCCACCTAGCTGGCCCAAGGACAGAGAAGTCTTAATGATAGTTTGTATTTTGACTCCCCCTGCTCCTTCCATAGATCATCAATATGGTTTCTCCTACCAGTGATGGAAATTCCATCCCATCTCACCCTTGTCCACCTCCTTTACTGTCATTTTCACTGAGAAAATAGTAACTATTTCTGATATGGAGGCTTTCAGTAGTACCAAAGACTTTGGTACTGAGGACTTTCTTAGCTGGTTCTTCAGTAGCCATGGTTTCCGAAGAGGGAGACTTCACAGCACCCACAGAGACAGTTACTAGGCTGCATCTCCTAAGAGGTTGGTTCCTGAAATGGACACTGTAGGACCTGGGTTGGAACCAGAACTGGTCTGGGGACCATAGCCATTCCCAGGGCCCTTGGGCTTACCTGCCCATCAGTGGTTAGATTCTCAACTACAGCTGGCAACACAGCCCTTAGGTTTTCTCAGTGGAGCTGAGGTAAGACTATGCTGATGGACAGTTTTCCCTTATGGAGAAGGCAAACATGCAAATTAGGAGATCCTTCAACCTGTTTGACTCATGGGGATATAATATTATGCATCAGGAGGGAGAAGACGATGAAATTTTCAAGAATGAAAGTCTATGAATTGCAAATACCACTTACCTTATTGAAATACTTCCTCTACTTCCCAAAATGACATAGTGAAAAGTTTGCCCTAAAATTGTGATCAGTTTCCAGTAGGAGTTCATAATTTTACTAATCAGAAAATTCATCTATCAGCTTAACTGACAGTGAGTAAGGTGACTGAAGACTGCTTTGCTTTTCAGATGGGAGTTTTGTTCTCTTTGATATTTGTGGGGTTTTGTAAAGGGACATATAAATTAAAAACCTATTCTGAAGCTCTCAGCACATCTCCCCTCTCCTGTGAACTCTACCCACCCACCTTCCCACCCTTTTCAGCCCCCAACAATGCAGATGTCTCCAACTCTCCACTGATATGTGTCATTTTTCTCTTTGGGTCTTATTCTCATGTCTCCCCCATCTCAATTCTTTACTTTCTTGTGACCCCTTTCTCCCACTGGCACATACCAAAGGAGGTGTGGCAAACACTCTTATACCTGATATTCTGATTCTTAGGGTCATAGAATTTAGAGCTGGAAGGAGGCTTAAAGATAATCTAACTCAACCCCCCTCACTTTACAGATTATTAAACTAAATTAAGAACACAGACAGCAAAGTGGAACAGTGGATGGAGAGCCAGCCCTAGAGTCAGGAAGACTCCTCCTCCTGAGTTTAAATCCGGCCTCAGATACTAACTAGCTATGTGACCCTGGGCAAGTCACTTCACCCTGTTTGTCTCAGTTTCCTCATCTGTCAGATGAGCTGGAGAAGGAAACTACAAACTAATTCAGTATCTTTGCCAAGAAAACCCCAAATAGGATCACAAAGAATCAGACAACTGAAATAACTAAACATCACTATAATAATTACATCGTAAGAGGTTAAACAATAAGAATTAGAAGAATGGGGAGAAGGTCATCCTCCTCCCCAATTATGTAGTGCTCATTAGCAAAGCATTGATGATCTATCTGTGGACTAGGTTATATGGGATAGGTTGGGGGAAGTATTAACTACTAGGGCTCATTCTGGATTTGGAGGAACAGGGGGGAAAAGATCCTTCTATGCTGGACCACTGAGCATAGTGTTCTGTCCCTGAAATCTGACAAAAGGAAAAGGCCCAGTAAGGAATGCTTGGTCAGTGGGGGTGGGGTAGGGGGGAGCAGTGAAACAGGTTTTCTAACAGAAAGTGCTGTTGGAGAGCAGCCAAAGCAAGATAATGCTTATGTATGTCCTGAACATAAATGATATATGGGGGCCAACAAAACAACTCTTTCTTCTCTGCTCAGGCAGGTAAATCTTTCTGAAACAGTCTTACATGATCAATTAGAACCTACACACTCCTATGTCCCAAGAATCTGACCTGTTAGCACCTCCTACTGTATCTCAGGAAGGGAAGTGGGACTGTAACCAGGGTGGAGTGATTGAATATTTGCCCCAGGTTTCCATGGATCACTGGAATGGGAGAGCTGATTTCTCCCCATGGTTTCTCCCCATGGTGGTCCTGTGGTGATGCCAAGGGAAATGACCTATGTCACTTTACCCTGTCTTGAGCTTTGCCTGTCCAAGTATGGTGGTACCCAGCTGTGTTGATCTGTCCCCTTCCCCGTAGCCACTGAGTTTTCCTGGGCACTAGAATTCCTATGTCTCTAAATGAGGTATAAATGTTCATTTAAGCCCTGGTGATAGGTGATGGGTGATGGTGATGGGTGATAGTGATGGGTGATGGTGGGGGTGATGTTGGGGGTAAGAATAAATAACTATGAACAGGAGTCACATTTTTTAATGCAACTCGAAGAGTTTTTTTTTCCTAACAACTTTATGAGGCAGGTAGTCTAAATGTAGAGATCTTTCAGTTGAGGAAATCAGAAGGGTAGTGGTGACTGGCCTAGAGTCAAATAGTTAGTGTCAGAGTTGGGGTCACAGTTCAAAATTTGTCCCAGTGTTCTAAGTCCAACTGACCAAAGGCTAAGGTGATACATGGGACAATACGGAGTTTGGGGTCAGGTGAGCTCTCTTACAACTTGCCTCTCAGTTTGTCTATGTGATTACTGGTGATTTATTTAACCAGTTTAAGCCTCTGTTCCCACATTTAAAAAGAGGACAGAATAATACCTGTACGACTTCCCTCAGAGTTGTAAGGATCAAATTTGATGATGTAGGTAAAAGCCCAAATAAATCTTACCCATTAGTACAAGTAGCAATGATAATAATAATAACAAAAATATAATAATAATGTTTGTTGTTGTGTAGTCATTTTCACTCATGTCCAACACTTGGTAACCCCATTTGGAGTTTTCTTGGCTAAGATACAGGAGTGGTTTGCCATTTCCTTCTCCAGCTCATTTTTTACAGATGAGGAAACTGAGGCAAGCAGGGTGAAGTGACTTGCCTAAGGTCACACAGCTAGTAAATGTCTGAGGTCATATTTGAACTCAGGAAGATAAGTCTTCCTGACTTCAGGCCTGATGGCACTCTATTCACTACTCACCTAGATGCCCCATATTACTATCATCATGTAATAATATAATAGCCCTCATGGACATAGTGTTTTATAATTTGTAGAGTGCTTTACATACACAATCACATTTGATTCAACAACATTGCAAAGTAGGTTCTGTTAACATCCCCATTTTATAGATGAGGAAGTGGAGGCAGGTTCAGGGGGACTGATTTACCAAAGTCAAAGTAAAAGGTCAGTGTGGAACTCTGTTGGAATGGGGGGAACAGAAAAGCTCAGTCCAGCCCCTGCCCCAGGGGCAAGAAGCAGTAGAGAGGCAGCAGCTGCACTGCATGACTGCCTCAAGAGCTCCTGGCCTGCAGGTCATAGGGGGACCAAGCAACCACTCAGAGGGTAATCACTCTTGCTTTAACCTGCTTGGAACTGGATTGCGGTCTTGGGTGGTGGGCTTGGGGTGTGTGGCCAGTGAGCCAGAGCTTATGGGGGCTGTAGAGAGGGTGCTCTCCTAATAGCTCCAGAAGCTGTGAAAACCCCAGCAATTTGGGACAAAGCTCTTTCCATTCTGGAAGCAGAGTTCTACCATGGCAAAGAGCTCAAAAGTCAAGTAATTGGCTGGCAATGTAAGCAAGCAGAGGAAGCACAAACAGGCCATTGAATCCTTTTGGGGGGACAAAAAGGATCAAGGCATGGAATAGAAGGAACAGCAAAGTCAGAACTCCTGCATCAAAAGCCTCCAAGAAAAATAGGAATTGGTTACAATCCACAGAGGAGCTTAAGAAGGATTATGAAAATCAAGTAAGAGAAGTGGAGGAAAAATTGGGAAGAGAAATCAGAATGATGCAAGAAAATCATGAAAAGCAAGTCAACAGCCTGCTAAAGGAGACCCAAAAATATACTGAAGAAAATAACACTTTAAAAAATAGATTAACTCAAATGGCAAAAGAGGCCCAAAAAGCCAGTGAGGAAAAGAATGCCTTAAAAAGCTGAATTTGCCAGATGGGAAAGGAATTTCAAAAACTCATTGAAGAGAATAACTCCTTCAAAAATAGATTGGAGCATTAGAAGCTAATGATTTTATGAGAAATCAAGATACTATAAAACAGATCCAAACAAATGAAAAAATAGAAGACAATGTGAAATATCTCATTGGAAAAACTACTGACCTGGAAAATAGATCCAGGAGAGATAATTTAAAAATTATTGGCCTACCTGAAAGCCAAGATCAAAAAAGAGCCTAGACACCACCTTTCAAGAAATTATCAAGCAAAATTGCCCTGATATTCTAGAACCAGAGGGCAAAATAGAAATTGAAAGAATTCACCAATTGCCTCTTGAAAAAGATCCCCAAAAGAAAACTCCTAGGAATATTATAGCCAAATTCCAGAGTTCCCAGGTCAAGGAGAAAATACTGAAAGCAGTCAGGAAGAAACAATTTGATTATTGTGGAAACGTAATCAGGATAACACAAGACCTAGCAGTTTCTACATTAAGAGATCGAAGGGCTTGGAATATGATATTCCAGAGGTCAAAGGAACTAGGACTAAAACCAAGAATCACCTGCCTAGCAAAACTGAGTATAATGCTTCAGAGGAAAATATGGTCATTCAATGAAATAGAGGATTTTCAAGTATTCTTGATGAAAAAACCAGAGTTGAACAGAAAATTTGACTTTCAAATACAAGAAGCAAGAGAAGCATGAGAAGGTAAACAGGAAAAAGAAATAAGGAACTTATTAAAGTTGAACTATTTACATTCTTACATGGAAAAACAATAATTGTAATTCATAAGACTTTTCTCAGTATGAAAATAGTTGAAAGGAATATATATATATATGTATATGGAAAGTATATGTATATATAAATATGTATGTGAGTGTGCGCATATGTATATACATGTATACATAGAGGGCACAGGATGAGTTGAATATGAAGGGATAATATCTAAAAAATAAAGTTAAGAGGTGAAAGAGGAATTTATTGGGAGAAGGAGAAAGGAGGAAATAGATTAGGGTAAATTATCTTATATAAAAGAGGCATGAGAAAACTGTTACAATGGAGGGGAAGAGCAGGAAAGTGAAAGGGAATGGGTCAACCTTATTCTCATTGAATTTGGCTTAATGAGGGAATAACATACACACTTAAGTGGGTATCTTACCCTACAGGAAAGTAGTGGGGTAGGTTTTGGGGACTTGTACAGCAATCCCCACAAATGGGCTCGATGACACAATGAAAAAGATATGGGTCAGGCGGGATGCAAGCAAGCAGTACATTTATTATGCATTTTCTGTATCCTTTTATACGTTTATGATAAAGAAATGTAACAGTGAAAATAACACAGACCCTCATTCGCCTTAGACTCCGTGTTTCCCACAATGAGCTTGGAAAACATGTTTTTTACTCTGTACCTTATCTGGCTTCTACATCAGTTCTAGGGTTCATGGAGAAGCTGTGCACCAGCCTCCTGTAAAGCATAACTGAGTACACAGCCTGGTGGGATGCAAATCCGGGGCTGCACTGGTAGTTACACTTGGCCTAGCTCCTCAACAGGTAGGGGATAAAAGGGGGGATGATAGAAGGGAGGGCAGATTGGTAGAGAGGGTAGTTAGAAGCAAAGATTTTGAAAAGGGAAAGGGTCAAAGGAGAAAACAGAATAAGTGGGGGGAGGGATAGGATGGAGGGAAATATAGTTAGTCTTCCACAATATAACTACTATGGAAATGATTTGGGTAACTACACATGTACAATCTACATTGAATTGCATATTTTTCCCAGTGGGGGTGGATGAGGAGGCAAGAAAGGACAAAATCTGGAACTCAACATTTTAAAAACAAATATTTAAAAAAAATTTTTTTTTTACATGCAACTGGGAAATAAGATATATAGGCACTGGGGTATGGACATCCATCTTGCCCTACTAGAAAGTTGGGGGGGGGCGATGATGGGGAAGGATATAGGAGAGAACAGATTGGGGGAAGGGGTATTCAGTGGGCTTGCTGTTTTGGGGCGGGGTTTGGGGAAAGACAGGGAGAAAAAATTACAACTCAAAATCTTGTGGAAATGAATGTTGAAAACTAAAAATATATTAATTAATTAAAAAAGAATCTGAGGCATGGTCCAAACTCAGGTCATTCTGACTCCAAATCAAACCATCTCCCTACCACTACAGATGGGACTATATCTCTCCCCATAGCACTTGAAAGAACACCCAAACCAAAATGATGACCTATCAAAGGGTCAGGCCCTCCCTTGGTATCTGGCAGATGCTCCTTGGTATGTATCACCACCAGAACGGTTGTGTTCAGCCACAAACCATAGCTAATCCATGTGCTCATCAAAGGTGGGGCTGCCCACATGGCAGCACTGCTATAAATATCCTTGGCAGTGGCTGGCAGTCTCTGGGATAGCCAGGCCCTCAATTGTGCTGGGCTATTTCCATATAGTCAGTGTAAGTAAGCTAATGTCAGGCTTTCTTGGGCATGCCTTCTTTGTCATACTTCTATTTCCTGCTTATTACTGCTCTGTGTTCAACCCTACCTCTTCCTAGTAAGAGTTTATGCGCCCTCCCTGAGCCTGGGCCCTTTGATCCCTGGCCCTGTATTCAGGCTGTTCCACACTGCTTTGAGACTAGGGCTTCACTGACTCTGAAGGGCAGCTGGGTGGTGCAGTGGATAGAGCAAGAGCCTAGAGTCAGGAAGACTCCTCTTCCTAAGTTCAAATCTGACCTCAGACACTTAGAAGCTGTGTGACCCTGGCCAAGTCACTTAGCCCGGTTTGCCTCAGTTTCCTCATGTGTAAAGTGAGCTGGAGAAGGAAATGGCAAACCACTCCAGTATCTCCTCCAAGAAAACCCCAAATGGGGTCACAAAGAGTCAGGGACAACTGTAAAATGACTGAACCAACCACAGATAATAGATGATGAAGCTTGGCTTATCAGACTAGTAGCTAGATGACCGAGTTCTAATACCTTTTCTATTACTTTCTAGCTGTGCACACTTGGGGCAAGACACTTCTGTTTTCTGTCAGTTGGTAAGTCAGTCCATGAGCATGTATGAAGTGTAGACTACGTGCCAGGCACTATGTCAAGTAGCAAGGACACAAATACAGGCAAAAACATAGTCTCTGCCTTCAAGGAGCTCATATTCTAACAGGGGACAAAATATGCAAACTGCCATACACACAAAATGTATAACACATATCTTGTATGTATGTCATTGTTCATGTTATTACATTGTATATTATATTAACATATATATTTTATGTGTGATATATACATATATGTAAAAGGGGCAATCTCAGAGGGAAGGAAGGCACGAGTAGAAGGGGGAACCTGAAAAGGCCTCTTCCAAGAGGTGAGATTTGAGCTGAAATTTGAAGGAAACCACGGAACCTTCACCATTCATAAAAGAATAGAAAGATGTGGATCATCTGAATGGTCTCTGAGTTCCTTCCAGAGCTAGGATTCTGGGAAAGAACTGTATTATTCATTCCTAGAGAGAGAGGAAAAGAAAAAGACGAGACAGAGGGAGATAAAGAAAGAGTAGAGAAGGGAGGAGGGAGGAAGAGAGAGAGAGAGAGAGAGAGAGAGAGAGAGAGAGAGAGAGAGAGAGAGAACAAGCTGAAACTAGCATCTGAGAAAAATCTTTTCTGAAAGTCTACCTAATTTATAGCCCTGCATAAAAAAGAAAAAGTTACCTTCAAATCTGTAACTCTGACCAAAGGGAAACATGTATTACTCATAGAATCATACAACCATAACTTGAAGACTTCTCAAAGACCAACCAGTCCAAATCCCTCCTTTTACAGATGAAGAAACCAAAGTCTGGGAAGGTTAAATGATTTTGCTAAGGTCAAATAGGTAGTAAGCTTCAGAGGTGGGATCTGAACCCAGGTCCCCTGAGTCTAGAACTACTGTACCACAGATAGGACCCATGAAGTGACCCCCTTGAATAGAATGACCACTAATGCCAAGATGTAATTCACCAAGTCTCTTGTTCTAGCTTGATAGCAACTGTTTTTGCCTGATTCTCACCTTCCTATGAAGAGCATCCTGGGAGTGGGAAATGATGGTGCCAGAAATTAGTAGCACTTAACAAGCCTAGAGAAGGAAAAAATGACCTGAGTGGCAGGAGATGAGAGGAAGGGATTATCTATGCCAAGCTCCAAGAACATAAACAGAGAGTTGAGATGACATCAAACCCAGCAGGCCACAGGGCAATTGATCCTAAGAGCCTGGCAGAAGGTGTGAACTGAGTTTTAGAGCAATAAACCCAAGGTTGGCAAGGGGAGAGTGAGGGAGGTCTTCCAGAAGCAACGTCAGGAAAATATCAGAGGAGGCAGGAGGCTGAAATGAAGCTCCCGTGCCTGGACATCTGTCTCAGGCAAGGACGAAGCCTAAAACAGTATCCTTTTATGGCAGTGGTGGCCCCTTCTGGCTCTGCAGCTGCCATGAGGCTCTGGGCCCAAAGAGTTTGCTGCATAGAAGACAGAACTTGTCTGGCAATATATATGTCACACCCTCATGGAAGGGTGAGCTTGGGAGGTCCCAAGCCCTAGTTCTTACTTAAATTTAAAACTAAAGGGGAAAAGTGGTTGGACTATGAGTAAAGAAAGCTGTATGTACTATGAGTCATTGTCAGTTTTGAAATTTTTTTTTCCTTTTTTATTCTTTCTTACAAGAAATGGTTCACTGGGCAGAGAAAGGAAAAAGCATATATTCACAAATTAAGGCAATAGGAAAACAAGATATTGAAAAGTTAAAAATAAATAAAGAGAGAGGTGATTGATGTGGGAATCACCCAGTATACACATACCCTCGGTGACCTCCACCTCTACTGATGGATTTATTTTCTATTTTTCTGTTTTCTTCCTTTCCTTCTTTTCTTTCTCTCATCCCACCCCTTTTTTAAAGACTAGATCTCCCTATTTCACTTGGGTGGGAAGTACAAAGGGCCACTCAAGGACCCAATCTCACTACTGATCAGCTCAAGAATTTTGACCAGCTCCATTTCTGACATGGGACAATTAATTCACTTTTCCGTAACCTATCATGGCCAGGACTTAAACCTAGTTTTCCAGTCTCCAAAGACAAATCTCTATCCATTTTGCTATTTTGCCTTTCATAAAAAACAAACAAACTTAAAATACTAACGAGAAAACTTAAGGACAATTCTTTTTTATCATCACCGTTTTTGAGAGTGGGCATATTTCCCAAGTCCCCAAACCAATCCAGGTCATTTTCTCTGAGCTGACTTTGAAGAGTCAGAGTGTGAACACAGTAGTTCAGAATTGCTGAGCTCAAGAGATCTACCACCCCAAGTCTTCCCCAGTAGCAGGAATTACAGCGCTTTGTCTGCCTCAACCCCCTCATTCTAAAGGTGAGGAAAATGAGAATCAGATCTTGCCCAAGGCCACACAGGTAGTAACAGTAATGGTTGACATTTACATGCCACTTCAAGGTTTGGAAAGAGATTTACATGGGCCTCACAGCAATTATGTGACTTAGGTACTACAAGAAGTCATCCCCATTTTACAGAAATTGAGTGATTGGTCCTTGGTCATAAAGTAAATGTCAGAGTCAGGACTGAAGATGAATTCTCTTAGATTCTAAATCTAAGGCAGCAAGTATGCTCTATTTGGTGGCCAAGGACAAGATTTGAATCCAAGTAATTGGACTCTAGGAGACAAAGAGAATCAACAAAAATCTAATGGAAATAATTAACAATTTTAGCAAGGTTGCAGGAAATAAAATAAACTCACATAAATCATTGACATTTCTATATATTACCACCAAAGGCTAGCAGTAAGAGATGGAAAGAGAAATTCCATTTAAAATAATTTTAGACAATATAAAATACGTGGGAGTCTACCTGTCAAGATAAACCCAGGAACTATAAGAACGCAATTACAAAACGTTTTTCACACAAATGAAGTCAGATCTAAACAATTGGGAAAATATTAATTGCTTGTGAGTAGGACAAGCTAATATAATAAAAAATGACAATTTTACCTAAATTAATCTACTTCTTCAGTGCTACACCAATCAAACTACCAAAAAATTTTATAGGGCTAGAAAAAAATAACAAAATTCAAATGGAATAACAAAAGATCAAGAATGACAAGAGAATCAATGAAAAAAAAAATGAAGGAAGGTAACCGGACCCTACCAGATTTCAAACCATATTTTAAAGTGGTAATCCATCTGGTACTAGGTAAGAAATAGAGTGATAGATCAGTGGAATAGATTATGAACACAATGTATTATAGCAAATGATCATACCGTGTTTCCCTGATAATAAGACACTGTCTTATTAATATTTTTGGACAGAAAAACACCAGAGGGCTTATTTTCAGGGGAGGGCTTATTTTAATGAACATTGACAGCAATTTTAATAAACAGGTAAATGTGAACAAAAAAAATGTACCTTTTTTCAATAATGATCATGTCATCTTCTTCAACAACATCGTCATAAGTGTCCATACCCTGAATTCCATCCAATCTCAATAGGGCTTATTTTCGGGGGAGGGCTTATTTTAGAGGAATCTTACACAGTAAGGGGAGGGCTTATTTTTGGGATAGGTCTTATTATTGGGGAAACACGGTAGTAATTTAGTGTATGATAAACTCCCAAATCCAAGCTTTTGGGACAAAAGTTCATTATTTGACAAATACTGCTAGGAAAACTGGAAAACACTATGCAGATGAACATCTTACACCATATACCAAGACAAGGTCACAATGGGTTGTAATGGAAATGCAAATTTAAAGATCTTCCCTGCCCCTAGGCTAAAGTGCACCTGGAGCCTGGGGTGGGAGGCTTGTTTTTCAGTTGACACTTTTTGATTGGCCAGTGGGTCCAAAAGGTTGTTACATTCTCTGAGCCAGGAGAAGGCTATATAAGCCCTGATGTGTAGCTTTGTTTTGGGGCTCACTTTGAGAAGTGTTCTGTGATTTGATATGGATTCTGGGAAGCCGTTGTCCTGAGCCCCCCGGCTTTGAAAAAACCCAGATGTTGAAACCCAGATGTTGACTGGGTATGGATGTAATGGTTGGACAGTTTGAAATCTGTCTACTAGATCTGTTTCTGTCTTGATAATTCTGTCTCTGTACTTTTAAGTTCGGGGTGCTGACCTTTTCCCCTGAACAAGGTAAACGATATATGTCTGGCTGATTAAAGTAAGCGTGTTAACCCATTTTGAGTTGCTTTCCTTTATCAAAGCAGATCCAAGAACCTGTATTGGCAGCAAACCCTGAGGACGCTTGGGGTGCTTGCCGCTACATGGGTACATGATTTAAGCATGAAGGGTGATATCATAAGCAAATTTGGAGAGCATGGAATAGATTGTAGGACTAAACAGGATATAGAGAGTATTACAGTATATAAAATGGATCATTTTTATTATATTGAATTAAAAAGGGTTTGCATAAATAAAACCAATGTAATGAAAATTAAAAGGAAAGCAGAAAACTATAGGAAAAAAATTATAGGAAGTATGGTCTGATAAAGGCCTCATTTCTCAAATATATAGAGAAGTGATTCAAATTTTTAAGAATAAAAGTTAATCCCCACTTGGTAAATGGTCAAAGGATATAAACAGACATTTTTCAGATGAAGAAATCAAAGCTATCTACGATTATTTGAAAAAAATGCTCCAAGTCACTATTGATTAGAGAAATACAAATTAAAATAACTCCAAGGTACCACTTCACAACTATCAGACTGGCTAAGATGACAGAAGAGAAAAATTATAAATGTTGGAAGGGACATGAGAAAACTGGGACACTAATACACTGTTGTTGGAGTTGTAAGCTGATCCAAACATTCTGTAGAGCAATTTGGAACAATGCCCAGAGAATTATAAAATAATACATACCCTTTGATTCCACAGTACCACTACTAAATCTATATCCCAAGAGAGAGAGGAAGAGAGGGAGGGAGGAAGAGAGAGAGAGGAAGAGAGAGAGAGAGAGAGAGACAGAGAGAGAAGCAGAAAGACAGAGAGAGAGACTATCTGCACAAAAATATTTATAGTAGTTCTTTTTGTGATTGTTAAGACTGGAAATTGAGGGGACTCCCATCAATTAGGGAATGGCTAAGACAATTGTGGCATATTATTTTAATGAAATATAATTGTTCTATAAGAAATGATGAGCAAGATGATTTTAGAAAAAAATGGACTTACATGAACTGTTGCAGAGTGAAGTGAGCAGAACCAGGAAAACATTGTACACAGCACTAGCAACATTGTACTATGAAGAACTGTGAATGACTTAGTTATTCTCAGCAAGAAAATAATCCAAAACGATCCTAAAGTACTCATGATGAAAAATGCTATTCATCTCCAGAGAAAGAACTGATATCATCTGAATATAGACCTAAGCATACTATTTTGAACCTTCCTTCCTTCTCTCTCTCTCTCTCTCTCTCTCTCTCTCTCTCTCTCTCTCTCTCTCTCTCTCTCTCTCTCTCTCTCTCTCTCTCTCTCTCCTCTCTAAGTTTTCTTTCACAAAATGACTAATATAGAAATGTTTTACATGATTGCACATGTATTACCTCTATCAGACGATTACCATCTCAGGGAGGGGGGAGGGAGGGGAGAGAAGGATAGAATTTGGAACTCAAAACTTAACAAAAAAATGAATGTTAAAAATTTTTTTACATGTAATTGTGGGAATTTTTTTAAAACAAAAATAATGGGGGCGGCTAGGTGGCACAGTGAATAGAGCACCTGCCCTGGAGTCAGGAGGACCTGAGTTCAAATCCAGCCTCAGACACTTGACACAATTACTAGCCACATGACTTTGGGCAAGTCACTTAACCCCAATTGCCCTCCAAAAAAAAAAAGACAAAAAAATAATTAACAGGCATTTAAATCTGAACCATGAGAGGAAATGGTTAGCAAGAGTCTAGCTGCCTTCATTGAACAAATAATAATGATAACATAATAGCTAACATTTAGTTAGCACTTATTACATGCTAAGCAGTGTGCTAAGTGCTTTGCAATTATTATCTCATTTGATTCTCAGAAAAAACCTGGGAGGTAGGTTCTATAATTTTCCCCATTTCGAAGATAAGGATACTGAGGCAAACAGGTGAAATGACTTGCCCAGGGTCATATAGCTAGTACATTTCTGAGGCTGAATTTGAATTCAGATCTTCCCCACTCCAGGGCTGGCATTCGATCCACTGTGCCACTTAATAATTTGCTCTACACGGTAAAGTTGTAAGGATAAGTTTGCTCCTTCAATACCAAAATATATTTTAAATAGATATTTTTCTAAAATAAATTACCTATATCTATCTTCTTAAATATAAGATAATGACTATGTTGATGATGACAGTTTTATTCACCATATGTACCACTAGGTTAGTTGATAATTGATATATAATAACTTATTTGAGCTTCACATCCACCCTGTGATGGACTCTACAGGTATTATGTCCATTAGACAGATGAAGAAACTGAAGTTCAGGAGATTAATGGACTTGTCTATGTCCACACAGCTCATAAGTGTTAGAGGTAGGCTGAGAGAGCTGCAGAGTTCTGAGAGGGACTTGTCTAGGGTCACATAGTCAGTATACATCAGAGGCAGGATTTGAATACCTGCATTTCTGATGATGAGGCCAGTTCTTTAAATCCTATACCATACTGCACCTTAGATTACTGATACTGAATATATAGGATACCAAATATACCTGAATCTTTTCTTGAAGATTAAGCATCATTGGGGCAGCGAGGAGGCAACTCCCACCGTGGAGTCAGAAGGACCTGAGTTCAAATCTTACTAGCCATGTGACTTTGGGCAAGTCACTTAAACCCAATTGCCTTGCCTTCCCTCCTCTAAAAAAAAATTAACAATCATTATGTACATCTATATTGTGCTGTGATATTGTGTTTTCATTATAAAGGATCCTCCTCATTCCCAGTGTCTTACATTTCTTCTCCTAATGGCCAAAGCCAGTCAGGTCCAAAGCTTTAACTAATGTGATCTGACTGAAACTGTTCCCCCAGAACACTTAAATTTAAAGGGTATAAAAATTTAACAAGTGCACTGCTTCAGCAGCTTAGAGGCACCCAGTTATTCATTCAGAGTCTAGTATCTATTTAGAGAGAATTATTGGTTAAAAAATTTCAGACATTGTTAATAATGCCCATCTGTGAGTGAGTATTGTTACTAATTTCCCCTCCTGCAACTGCATTTATCTTAATTACTTTGTTAGGGTTCATTGCTGCAAATCAGGGACTTTCCAGAAAAATCAGATGAGCCGATCAATGCTTTTTATCTGGCATATTTCAGGAAAGACCTTATAGCTTAACTGAAGATACCCAAAGGAGGGAAAGGTAAGGGCAATAAGAAATGGGTACCAAGTTAGCATTCAGCCTCACATGGGGCATCAGCTGATATTTATGAAATTATGGCAGCCCACTGACCCCCTGTACGAGTGCCAGGGCTGAAACTTCCAAAGCAGGGCAGGGAAAGGAATATGCAGTCATCCCTTCCACATCGTGACTTTCCCCATATGTGATGGGTTGGCATAAGAAATTAAATGGAAATTTGGGGGGAGTGTTGCCGAAGCTGCAGATGACACACAAAAGCCAGCAGATGACACAGAAGCTCTGACCAAAGACTTAATCCAAATTTTAGGTACTGCAAACATCCCATAAAAGCAAAAGAAAAATTCAGACTTCTTCTCAGGTACAAATTTGACGTGGATTTTCCAGATCTCAGTGGCACCGCTTCGAACCTCTGCTGTGTGAAATGCATAACTGTGCTTCAGGGACAGAGAGGCGAGGATGTAATCAGGAACGCTGTCTGAGAGTCCTAAGCTCCATCTGATCTTTGAACGCTGACTGCTGCAGGGATCCCAGAACTGTCTTGTGAGAGGTTGTTCCCAAGACTGGTACATGGATGTACCAAACTTTGGTGATATTCCTAGGTGTATACTGCAAAATAGTTAAAATGTTTTATAGGGAAGGATGGGATCCCACTCGAGGACACCTGACTGATTTCCCTCCTCTGAATTTACAGGCAGGGAGACACCAATCATCTGGGAAACTTGAAGTTTCTAGTCTGGACCAGAACAGAAGATTCCAAATGTGAGGAAGGGGAAAGTGTCCAGAGATGGCCCAAAACAGAGGGATACTAGGTAGGAGAAGGTATAGACAGCTGGGTAGATGGAAAGAGAATAGGTCAGAGAAGCGTATCATTTGTCTGAACTGCTACTTCAACTAACACTATCTAGGATTTTTATAGCACTTGACATGTTACTTGTTAGACCCTCGCAACAACCCTGCAACGTAAGTGAGACTATTGTTATCCCCATTTTACAGATGGAGAAACTAAGAAACTGAGAGCTTAAATGACTTACCCAAGATCATCTAGCTAGTGTCTGAGGCACTCCGGTCTTCCTGACCCAACTCCAGGCTTCTATCCAGTATGCCACTTAGCTACTATGACTTACTTCCTATATCATTTTCATATCACAAATTATAAAGTATTTGGAACTGTTTTCCTTTCAGCTGTAAAAATTATCAGTCAGTTTTGTCTGTTCCTTCTTCATGAAATCTTTCCTGATTCTCTCCAGCTGCTGGTACCTTTCTTCCCAAGTGATTTATTGCCAAATCTGATATCTTTTTATTAGTACTCATTCATCTTGATCTTCATCTTGAACATCTGACTGTGGTGACCATCCTCTCTTCCTGGATACTCCTCCACGAGTCTTTTGTTTTGGGTTTTTTGTTGTTGTTGTTTGGGGGGGGTCTTTTTGGAGGGGGGAAGGCAGGGCAATTTGAGACTCGTGACACAATTTGTGACACAAATTGAGTGACTTGCCAGGGTCACAAGCTAGTAAGTGTCAAACGCCTGAGGTCAAATTTGAACTCAGGTCCTCCTGACTCTAGGGCTGGTGCTCTACTCAGTGAGCAACCTAGCTGCCCCTCCATGAGTTTTTATGACACTGTTCTTCCCTGGTTCTTCTCCTACCCATCTGATCCCTCTTCAGACTACTTTTCTGGCTCATCAACCATGTCATGCATTCTAACTGTGAGTACTGACTAAGCTTTTAGACTACATCCTCTCCTCTCCTCCTTCTACACATTTACCTTTGATAACTTCATCAGCCATTGTGTGTTTATCAACCATCTCTAGATAAGGTATAGTCCTAATCTCTTCCTTTATCTTTCATTCCTCAGCCCCAATTGCCTATTGTACATTTGGTGATGTTCTACAGACATCTCAAACAACACATATCCAAAACTGAACTCATCTTTCCCCTAAAAACCTTCCCTTGTTCCAAACTTTCCTATTTGTATCAAAGATACCATTTTACTTCCAGCCTCCCAGACCCATAACCTTGGCATTACCCAGACCCCTCACTCTCCTTTATTCCAAATTATCTAATCAGTTGCTAAATCTTGCTATTCCTACCTTTTCAACATTTCTCACATCCAGATCCCTCTCTCTACCCACATAGCTACCTCGTTGGTTTAGCTCTTCATTACCTTTCACCTAGATTGTTACAAGAGCCACCTAATTAGTATTACCCCAATTTATGTCTCCCCACTCCAGTCCATCCTACACAATGCTACCAAAGTAATTTCTCTTAAACTCATATCTCACCACATGACTCCATTACTCAACCAATTCCAGTGGCTCCCTATTCCCCCAGGACAAAATTAATTCCCCCCTTTAAGGCCCCTTAAGCAAACTATCTTTCTAGCTTCACTATAATATATATTTATATTGGCCACTTTGTTGGATTGTAGAGTATGAGATGGAGAGGTGTAGGGGCAACCACACTGGCATACCCAAGATGACCCGCTAGTGAAGAGTCTTTTATTTGCTTTACTAGGAGAGACTGCTCAAAAAGGTATCAATTATCTTCTTTAAATTACATTCATTAGTTCAAGGGAAAAGTCAGCACCCAGAACTTCAGAGAAAATACAAAGAAAATAGAGAAAGTACAAGCAGAGAAATAAAGATCAACAGACAGGACTTCTAACAGTCTGAGAAATTAGCACAGATCAATACAGATCCAACTATCTGACCAATGCAATACATACATAGTTACCAGAGAGAGTAGCACCAACATATGGGTTTTTCAAAGTGGGGGTGGGGAGTGGCTCCTTAAGAACTACCCAGAGTCTCATCTGGTCAAAACACAAGAACACTCTTCCAGTGAGTAAGCCCCAAAGCAAAATGCTAACCTTGGAGTATATATACCATTTTTCTCACAACCCTGTGACTCAGTGCCTAATTAGAAATTAACAAAAGGTGTGAAAGCCTTCCTACAGGCAGGGCTTCCCTAAGCAAGCTTCCCTTAATGGACTCTACCTGAGGCCTATTTATGGGTGGGGAAGATCTTAAATCCCATTAACATTACAAGAAATTCAAACATAGACATAGATATGGAGAGACAGAGAGACAGACAGACAAGAGAGAAGCATAAGTATAAAGAGAGAGACAGAGATACAGGTAGAGATATCAATATAGGTAGAGGAATAAGTATGCAAGTGGAAAGTAGAGAGAGACAGAATAATAAAGATAGGTATAGGTATAAAGATAGAGGTATAGGTTTAAACAGATAAACATAGAGGCATAAGTATATAGAGAGATGGAGATCGAGTTAGAGATTTGGAGATAGATATAGAAAATAGAGACAAAGATAGAGATAAAGGGATAGAGATGGAGAGAGAAATATATACAGATATAGTTAGAGATACAGATATAGGTAGATGTATAAATAGAGGCAGAAGTATTGCTATAAAGATGAGAGGGGAAAGAGACAAACAGAGAGAGAGAAAGAGAGAAACAGAGAGACAGAGACAGAGAGAAAGACAGAGAGACAGAGACAGAGAGCCTCTCCTTTTTATACTGTACAATCCAGCCAAACTGTCCTTTTGTCTCCTCACACATGATTTTCCATCTCTGATCTCCATGTTTTCACCTGGGCTGTCCCTCATACCTACAATACACTCTTTCCTCACCATTGTATCATAGAATCTGTCTCTCCCTTTGAGTACTCCTTCATGTACTATCTTCTTCGAGTCTTTCCTAATTCCCCTAACTGTTAAATACCCTCTCTCTTAAACTGCCTTGTATTTTGCTACCCTGTATTTTATATTAATTTGCTACCCTGTAATTTTTATATTAATTCATTTTCTATTTGGGCTGCATGTATATGTACTTGTTTTTCTTTGTAATTTCTTTACAAGTAGAGATTGTTTCATTTTTTGTATTTTCCTAGAACAGTGCCTAACACATAGTCAATGCTTAATAAACATTTATCACTCACTTGATTTCCATTGGTCTCTTGGTTCCTGCCTATTTTTCTCATCTTCATCTGCCATACTCTGCCCCTCTACAGATAGGTGGTGCAGAATTTCTCAGAATTTCTAGGTCAGTCCCATCCTCTTCTCCTCTATCACCACTTTTAACCCTATTCCTTAGGTTCAATTCAATTCCATGAGCATTTATTAAGGACAGTGCTTTCAGACACTGTACTAGGTCATGAAGATTTAAGGAAAAAGAAAAGAAAAGAAAAGAAAAGAAAAGAAAAGAAAAGAA
>NW_027187247.1:1343946-1352920 GCF_028583685.1 Petaurus breviceps papuanus
AAAGAAAAGAAAAGAAAAGAAAAGAAAAGAAAAGAAAAGAAAAGAAACCAGACCCTATTTTATATTCCATTTGGGAGAAGGGGGACAACTTCTTAACAGAGAAATCAATGCAAAATATTGATGAAGAAGATATGAAGTCATCTCAGAGCCCTATTAGGGGTTCTGTTTGGGGAATATTTACCAATTTGGCAATCTTGCTGAGGTTGGATTGGAGAGGAAGGGGTTGGAGGCAGGGAGACCAATTAAAAAGTTATTATAATTGTTTCTTCAGAAGCTGGTAGATCAGGCCACTCTATGGGACTCTCAGACAGAAAATGGTCATGTTCCTTTAGGGAAATCTACAGTCAGCTTGGGTTCATACAAGAGTAATTGATCCAGGATTAAGCTACAGTGGGTTAATAATAATTAATAATAATAATATTAATAATGACTAGAATTTGTTTAGTACTATGTGCTGGGCACTATGCTAAGTGCTTTAAAAATATTATTTCATTTGATCTTCACAATAAACTTGGAAGGTAGGCGATATTATTATCTCCATTTTACAGATGAGGAAAATATGTGACTTACCCAGCTAGTATGTATCTGAGGCAAAATTTGAATTCAAGTCTTTCTGACTCTAAGCCCAGTGTTCTATCCCTTGTGCTACCGAACTGCCTCAGTGAGTCTCATAAGCAATTGCCACTTTATTGACTGACATCCCAGATGGAAGCCACTTCTCTAACAAAAACCACAGTAGGACACATCATCAGGCACTTTCCTTATAAATGTCCTTCCAACTTACTGCTAAAGAGGGTTTACTCCCTGGTTTAGTCTCATCCCCAAATGCTAACACACCCTTCTTCCTTTTGATGCTATGTCATAGGCATTCTCTGACTCTGTATTCCACCCTTTACTTGGCTCACTGTGTCTCTGCCTATGATGTCTTTCTTCCCTATATTCACTTATTGAACTAATCATCCTTTAAAGCCTATTTCAAATGCCATCTCCACCATAAAGACTTCCCTGATTCCTCTTTTAATAGTCTTTCCCTTGAGCCTAACATAACATTGCTTCACATAACATGTAACCACCTGGTGTGCTTTGATCGGGATATCTGATCACCCCTGCTATGCCCCTGACAGAAACAGAATAAGATTCAAAAGACTCACAGGTGCATGTGGACAAATAAAGAAACAAAAAATAAACTAATAGTCCATTATACACATTAAACTGCCCTGGAAAGTAAAGACCTTCTGGGTACTGCTAAATAGTTATTTCTATTTATTTTATTTTATTTTAATTTATTTTATTTTCATGCTTTCCTGTATTTAATTTATTTACAAACATCCTCCTACTTTTTCTTCCCCCTAACCTCACTGACCAATAAAAAATTTAAAATTCTCATCACAAATACCCATAGTCCAACAAAACAAATTCTCCCCTTGGCCATATCCAAACATGTATGGCTTCTCCTACATTTTAAGTCCATTATTTCCCAGTCAGGAGATGAGTGGTGTACTCCATCCTGAGTCCTGTAGAATCATGGTTTATCACTGGCCAAAAAGACTTTTGACCTCTAATCAATAATAAAATGACTTTTTTACTTAGACTTCTAATTAATAATATATATGGTTCAGTAGAGGTCAAAAGTCTTTCAAAGTTGTTCTTTGTTAATGCCATCATCATTGGATAATTTTTTCTCCTGGCTCCATTCACTTCACTTCATGGTAGTCTTCCAAGCTTCCTCCAAAAATGTCCATTTTGTCATTTGTGGTGAGGTAATATTCCATTACAGCCAATAGACATTTTCCATTTAATTCTGGCTTGCACTGTCTGAGCAATTCACAGCCAGTATCATGGAAGGCATGGTCCAGCTCTGTCCAGACATGGGAAGGCTCTTGTACTGAAGAATCTTCTTTCCTTTTGGAGATTCTCTTGTTCAAGGAACTTTTGGTTAAGGAAAGTTTCTTCCTCCGGGTGTCTAGTGACCAATCTTTGAAATCAGGAACTCTCCAGTTCAGCACTTCCCATTAGGTAACCCCCAAGGCTGGAAACATCAATTCTCTAGATTGATAGTAACTAATCTGTGCTCAAAAAAGGAAATGAGAAGGAAAAAGATGGCAACTAGGAACTGGGATGTATGGAAAAATCCTATCTCAGGTTTGCTTGGGTAGCATATGTGCTTCTCTTCCAAGGCATGGTTTTCTGCAGCTGTAGCTGGGGAAGGGACAAATGCCACCCCTTCTCAGTCACTGCTGCAGGATAGTCTGGAAATCCAAAGTAAAGAAAGTATCCCCAAAGAGTCTCAGGGCTCAAAAAAGCAGTGGAGCCTTTCCACATTTCACCATTATAGACCAGAGGGAGGATGATCTCTCTCATATGAGCTCAACACCTGACTCTGTCAGTAATCATCTTTAAAGCTGCCCTAAGTCATTGGGAACCAATAATGGTCAGTCATAGTTTCCTTTCCAAAAGGTGCTAAGATGTATGTCTAACTCCATGAGAGGTGTTCCCTTCTGATAAAAGTTCATTCTCTACAATCCCATCCAGTTGACTGGAGATTCTTCCAATTATCCCTGCTACTTTCTTGCCACGTATTATTATATATGATAGCTCTAATTGTGGGTGTTATCTGAGTCTCTTTCTACCTCCATCTCTCTCCTTTCTTCCTTCTCCCCACCTCTCTCTGTCTCTCTCCCTCTTCTATTTCTCTTTCTGTCTCACCCTTTCTCTGCCACTCTTTCTCTTTCCTTCCTTCTCTCTTTCTATTACTCTCTTCCTCTCTTCTCCCTTCCTCCTCTTCTCTCTGTTCTTTCTTCCTCTCTTTCACTCTTCCCTACCTGCTTCTTCATTTCCCTCTCTCCCTCCCTCCCTTTTTTCTATCTCTCTGTCTCTGCCTTACACACACACACACACACACACACACACACACACACACACATGCACACACATGTATAATCTCATAGATAGGGAAACTATGTTATCAAAACTTTGCACCTCCCACACGATGAGTCTAATGTTTGTTAAATTGACTTTCACTGATTTTATTATTATATACTTGCTTATCTTTTCCACAAAACTTTAGGTTCCCTGTATATTGTGACTTTCCTGCAATCATTTTCCTAAGAGCTATGATTATATGTAAATTCCAACATTTCTCATTTCTTTATCAAGGTATGCTTCCTTTAATCCCCAAAATAACTTAGCATTTTATCTACATTTGATCTGGTTTTCTGGTTGGTATCCACATTTAATGTTTGCTTTTTTTTAATGGGAAATGGGAGAAAAATATCCCCCGCACACTCTTAAAAATATTTTTATTGATCTTTAGTTTTTACAGTTATATACATTTTACAATTTACTTCCATCATCTTCATCTTTGAATATATGCCTTTCCTACACAACAAGCCATCCCTTGCAATAAAGAATAACAAAGACAAAAACATTGCAGTTTATCAAAACCAACCAACAGATGAATCATGATTCAATTTTTCAACAGCAATATGGAATTATATAATAAGAACTACAAAAAAGTTCGTTCCCTTTGTTCTGGTGGGCACAACTATTGAGTTTATATCTTGAAACAGATTATTGAAAGAAAAAGAAAAAGATATATACAAAATATTACTAGAAGCACTACTTGGGTGTGTGTTTTTTTCTCCTTTTAAAAAAAATTACTATTTTTATTTTTTTCAATTTTCAAGCATTTAAAAAAATATCTCTCCCACTCTGGAGACTGGAAGAATGAATCAGGTGGTCTTTCAGTCAGTAAACATTTTTTACAAACCTAATAGAAACAACAAGGTGGCTGCCCTTCTAGTTGGAATTGGATAGAGTTCCAGGCCTGGAGTCAGGAATGCTCATCATATTCCTGAATTCAAATCCAGCCTCAGACACTCACTAGCTGTATGACTCTGGGCAGGTCACTTAACCCTGTTTGCCTCAGTTTCCTCATCTGCAAAATGAGCTGGAGAAGGAAATGGCAAACCACTCCAGGATCTTTGCCAAACAAACCCCAAGAGATGCACATGACTGAAATAACACAATGACAAATATGTCAGGCACTATGCTAACCACTGGGGGTACAGAGGTTAAATAATAGTAATAATAATCCCAGCTCTGAAGAAGCTCAAAGTTTAAGGGGGGTGGAGGGAGGGAGAGAGGGAGGAAGGGAGAAATTCTGCCTATTATCTAATATATTATCTAATATTATCTTAGTCCTTCCATATTGTTTTCATATTTAGCCTTGAACTTTCCTTCTCTGTCTTTGCTCCATAAGCTTTTTCATTTAATTGCCCCTAAGGTGTTTTTAAATCCACTACATGGGAATTAGCATATGGAAAATTCTAAGGCCTCTCTGCATTAGACAGAGAGGTTGCTACATTTCTGTATGTGCCCTATGATTGTACCTCCATATTTACACTACCTATATGGAAAATTGGGTTTTGTCTTCATTCAGGGTAATTTACAAGTCATACCATTTGTACTTTGGTGGTGGGAAGTTCTGGGGAAGACACCCTTTGAGAATTTGTTCACAGCAAGGAATTTGCCAAAGTCACTAGAATTTGTGGAAACAGTGAATCATTAATTAATATTTGTAGAGCATAGAAGCTGCTGTCCTACAGGTCTCTGGCTTTGCTAGCAGATCATACACCTTAATCAGGCTCATAATTCAATGGAATTAACACTGTTAAATTTTAATTTATCTTCATTAAATAGGAGCCCTTAAAGGGGGGAAAAAAGATAAGGCAGGTTTTCAACTTTCAACAGGCGACCCTCTCTTAAAACCCACCCCACCATCTATCACTGCCTGCATTTGATTGTAAATGGAGTGGGGAGGATGGACAGAATAAAGAGAAAGGGAGAGAAAAAAAGAGGGAAGGAAAGAAAAAGAAGTAATAAGGAGAAAGAGGAATAAGGTATGTATATATAAAATGTATATGCCTTTATTTACATATATGTATATATAAAATACAAATTGTATATAAAAATAATAAAACTAATACATAAAGATAAATTACATATAAAGAAAATTATAATGATATTTAATATAAATTATGTATATATCATACACACAAAATATATGAGTGTGGGGTTAGAAGGAAGTGGGGAGAGTCTACCTGGATAAATTAAATATACCCTTCTTTCATATATACATATGTATCTATAAATATATATACACACACATGTGTATGTAGTTCATATATGTATATAATACTAGATGGCTTAGTGGACAGAACACTAAGCCTGGATTCAAGAAGACAGGAGTTCAAATCCAGCCTCAGATACTTATTAGCTGTGTGACCCTGGGAAAATAACTTAACTTCTATTTACCTTAATCCACTGGAGAAGGAAATGGCAAACCATTCCAGTATCTTTGCCAAGAAAACCCCATGAATAGTATGGTCCATGAGGTCATAAATAGTCTGACCCAACTAAATAAAATATATACATGTATGTATGTATGCATACATGTGTGTATATGTGAAAGTGTGTGTATAAAAAAAGCATGTACAAGTCTGAGTTTAGGAAGTGGCTAACAAGGAAGCAAGGAAATTTAAAAATTACTCCAGATAATCAGAAAGCCTGGGAAGCTCAACTTCATGTGAAAAGACCAGCAAGACAATGAATTTGTCCTGAAGTACAGGCTGCTTTAATACCTTTGGTCCCAGTCACTCTTCTGAATAAGACCCAACTGGAATCTGAGAAGTATAAGTAGGTGGTTACACCCAGTGAAGGTGGAATCCCTCACTAAGGAAAGTCAACTCTGAACTAGGAAGGACTATAGGGCAAGAGAGGATAGACCCAAAATTTTTGGCCTACCCATCCATTAAAAAAAAAAAAAAACTCAGTGCCTAACGGAAAATTTTTAACCCTTTAACATGCTTCATTTTGTTTTGAAATTTGTGTCATTTCAAAAATTATATAAAATATTTTTAAATGATGCATCTTTAATGTAATAATGTAATGTAAATTTGTGGAGGTGTTTTCCTGCACTGAAATTTTGATGATGCAATATAGCATCATGTAACCACATAGAATCGTATTGTAAACAAGTCATTACATGAATATCTTCCTGACAATGGATTGCTAGACTTCTCAACAATGTACAACATGCTTGCTTGCCAACACTTGCTTGTTAAGACCTGTTGGCAGACTTGGCCACTGATAGGTTATAATTTGCATTGTGTACGTTTATTTGAAAAATAATGTAATCACTATGACTTTGATTCTGTTACACAACAGATGAAACATGTATAAAGTTTTTCAAAATTTCCCTCTCTTCTTTCCTTATGCTTCCACCACCCCCTTATTCTTATTCAACACCCCCCAAATGCACCAGAGGCTACTACCACCTGCCCTTCCCTGCATTTTTCCAGCACCCCCCCCCACAGGGGGGTGGTATGATCCACTTTGGGAACCTCTCCAGGCAAAAGCCTGGAATTGAAAAGTTGAGACTCTGAGAGGTTAAAAGAGCAAAGGCTTCCCCAAGCCTAGGTTAAGGGTCATTGCCCTTGGTGCAAAAAGCATGGTAATACATCAGCTGAAAAGAGTATCATAATAGCTGACTGACCCAAAGGCTGAAGGTGACAATGACTGCAACTAACTGCCCATTGAATCACAAACCCAGGGAGTCCAATGGATTAACCCATCCCACAGAGACACCATACCATATGAAAAGCCCAACAGCTGAGACACTTGCCTAGCTCAGCCTGGCAGCAGCAACCCAGAGCCTGAGTGACCTACCTGGCCAAGTCTAACAGTAGTAGCCAAATGGCAAGAGGACCTGTCTGAACCAGTCCAATAACAGCAGGACAGTGACTTAATAACTTGCCCAATTCAGTCCAGCAGTCAAGGGACCTGCCTGGCTCAGCTCAACAGCATCTAAGACTAGTGAGGAGCCAACTCCAAAGTCAAGTGATCTCTCAATCCCTCCTAGTAACAGATTGACCCATCCATCTGAAATGCCATGCCATTTGAGAAGCCCGCCCAGCTGAACAGTGGATTGACTTGTCTATCAACAACACCAAATATCACTGTAAACTTCATGAAAACTCTCCAGAGAACAAAGGGGCACCAAGATCCTTCAGTTCTGGAGTCATGAGTTGCCTTGGCCACTTGTATTCCCTACCCATGGACCTTACCCCATTAGACTTTAAATTCATTCCTACTCTCCTCCCACTCCCATGAATTCTACATATTTGTGCAATACTGTGCCCCAGGATGGGAGAAGATGCTTTTTAACTATTTTCTTTACTATGACATTTGAGTAAATTCCTTTCCTAAAAAATTAAGTCTGGCTGATTGTTTATGGGAAGCAGACCAGTAGAAGCTTATTTGCTACAGGGTCAGGAGGACAACCTCTACACAATAGGATACCTTTAGAACTCAATAAAGCCACCTCTCTTGTACAGACCCAACCTGTCAATGCAGAGTGAACTGGGGAAGTAAGCTCATATAGGGTACTATAACAGAGATGATCAGACAGACGGATGGGCGGACGGACGGACGGACGACAGACAGACAGACAGACAGACAGACAGACAGACAGACAGACAGATAGATAGATAGATAGATAGATAGATAGATAGATAGATAGGTAGGTAGGTAGGTAGGTAGACAGTTGTTTAGTCATTTTTAGTCAAGTACAACTCTTTACGACCCCTTTTTGGGGTTTTCTTGGCAAAGATACTAGGATGGTTTACCATTTCCTTCTCCTCTTCATAATTACAGATAAGAAATTAGTACAGATGAGGGTTAAGTGACTTGCCTAGGGTCACACAGATGAGTCTTCCTGATTCTGACCTCTGTGCTCTATTCACTGTACCACCTAGCTAGCTAGCTAGATGGATGGATAGATGGATAATTTATTAAGTGGGTATTATCTATCAGGTAGTATATTATGAGCTGTAAATACAAATACAAACAAAAAGAAAGATAATTCCTGCCTGCAAGGAGTTTACTTTCTAATGGGGGAGACAACATATAACATGGAGCTGAAAGAGAAGAGGAGGGAATGAAGGACCAAGGTGAAGGAGTACAGGGAATTATGGGCTAGACGAGGATTAAAGTGAACATGGCTTGTGTGTTTCCTCAAATGGATTTTTGGAGGAGGACCTCTCATCAATCAGAGGAGAAGACTGTGGGGTTGAGGTTCTTCCAGTGTGAGAAGGCCACTGGAGGCATGAAAACTTTCGAGGCCAGGTTTGAAATAATTGATAGAAATTAGGAAGCCAGGTACTGGGGGTGGGAGGAGGAGGGGGGGAGAGTGGAGAAATACAAAGGAAAAAGGGAGAAAAAGAGAGGAAGAATAGGGGGAGAGGGACAAGAGAAAAGGGAAAGGAAGAATGAGGAGGAAGGGCAAGGAGGAAAGGGGGAAGAAAGAAAAAGGGGAGGAGGAAAGAAAAATAAAGAGAGATGAGAGAAGAAACAGAGAGATGCACACAGAAAATATTAGAGAAACATGTATGCAAAGTAATAAAAGTGTTTTGTGTTTCTATCTTTTAAAAAGAAAAGAAAACTGCTTGCAGAGCCATAACCTCAGCCAGGATGGTAAGAGAGAAGGACATGCTAAACCTCTAAACTATGATCGAGTCAGTTCATGTGCTAATCCCAGTGTGAGCAACAGGAGATGCGATGAATCAGAGCCATTTGTCTGACTTCAGCATTTGGCACAGAGGGGATAGGGCTGCTGATAAGTAAAAATTATGGACCCTACATGAAGGAGGCAGCGGATTTTTTGAAGGCACAGAATGGGGCAGTAACCACCCAAATTTACCAACCCACATCACCAAAAAAAAAAAAAGTTCAATGCCATTTTAATATTAGAAACCTTCTATACTTCGATATTTCATAGTGGTTTAATTCGTCAATATGGTGGTAGACTAAAGTTTGGAAGGAAGGCAAAAGAAATATCTAGAAATACAGTGATGGTCCTCAACTCATGTGTGTGTGTGTGTGTGTGTGTGTGTGTGTGTGTGTGTGTGTGTGT
>NW_027187247.1:1352930-1411784 GCF_028583685.1 Petaurus breviceps papuanus
TGTGTGTGTGTGTGTGTGTGTGTGTGTGTGTGTGTGTGTGTGTGTGTGTGTGTGTGTGTGTGTGTAACTTCCAGGACTGAAAGATGACAAATGGTTGCCCCCATCCACACATGTCCCAAGTTAAAGAGTGGCTTCTTAAGAAATACTATTAAAAACCTGAAATGAAATACACACTTGTACTAGGTATGGGCAGTAATGAGGAAGCCAGCCTCTGGGCAGTTTTTAGGAGTTCTACTTTTGTACAAGGTACATGAAACCAGAGCTGGTTCATCCTCTCTTACAATGGAAAAAGCCAGCAATTGCATGCAGAAGATTACTTCTGTGCCCATGGAACGTGTTTGAAGAAGAATCCATTGAATTAAAATAGATGTGGTCCCAAAATAATTTTGTTTTGGAACATCAGAAATTTTAGGAAGTGGAAAAGGCTATCAATATACTTACCCTTTGAATTTGTTATGATACTTTCTATTTATAAAGCATCTTTCTTCCATGTAGCTTAAAATACTTAACAAACATTATCACATTAACTCTTACAATCCACCCTCCGGGACCCTTGTCCTTCATCTCAGAAGAGGGCACTTCTGATGGTTCTTCCTATGGGGGCGTGTGGGAGGCAGCCCTTTGTTGGCAGGAGGAAAGAATTACCGGAGGAAGAACCACAGAACATGTGTGTGTTTCTACTTCTGGCACAAGCTCCTTGTGCTCAGGTCAGAAGCCTTAGAGTCTGTGGTGAATCAGTCCTCTGACCACCACCTCCCTCACCTCTGTGTTATGTGCCTAAGTGTGGAATTACCTGTAATGTACATAGAAAATCAGAGAATATTGGAACTGGAAGGAACTTTAAAAAGGTCCCTCACCACAACACCTGCATAAAGCCCGAATACCCTCTGCAAATCACTTCAGCCCAAGACTCAGTTTCTTCATCTGTGAAGTGGGAACTGTAACCCCCAAATAGTTACATAAGTTCTAACTGTTATTGTTATCTATACATTCTTGCAGCAATTCAATTCAATTAAACAAGCATTTATCAAGTTTCTACTTCATATGTGCCAGGCCCTGTACTAGGCTCTGGAGATACAAAAAAAAATTTGTTTTTAAGTTCTTTTTATTGAAATGAAATGAAACAAGGGGAAGAACAACCGACTCTTCCAAATCCTGAACTTTTGATAGATTTTTTTATTATTTGTTTAATTGCTGTTGTTTTGGGGCAATTTAATTTTTAATTTAAGCAATTAAATTTGGGAAAATTAAATTTGGAGACAAATTTTAAAATTAGGGTAGGAATAGAGGTGTTGGGGAGAGTTGAGGAAGGGCATTTTCTAGGTGAGGAATATATAAAGAGTTCATAGAAAACCCACGTTTCCTGCCCCCAGTGAATTAAACGTGATTTCTATTCCAAGAAATTTAGATCCATAGAATGTCACCCTAAAGATCATTTAGTCCAGTGGCCTGCTCCCCTCCCCTATTTTATAGATCAGAATACTAAGTCTGGGGAAGCCAAACTTAGTAAGAGTCTTAGAGGGGACTAGAATCCAAATACTCTAACTTCCAGATTACGGTTCTTTCCATTGCATAGCAAGGTCTTCTGTCACAGTCACAATAACAACACTTACATCTTTTAAATTGCATACCCTTGGTGGAGAGTGATTATTCAATTCTCTATGCCTACCTGTGTGGTGGGAGTTGGTAAGTGCTTGGGAGAAGAGAGGTGGCCCCAAGAGCCTTTTCTCTCTAAGTTGGAAGCCAGAAACCCAAGATCTTTCTTAATAGTTCCATCTCTCATAAAAACCCTATGAGGTAGGTGATGAAAATATTCACATCCCCATTTTGCAGGTGAGGAAACTGATGATCTGAGAGGTCAAGTGAATGTAGAAAATATTTGGGGCAAGATTTAAACCCAAGTTTCCTGATTCTATTTTCCCCTGCTCTTTCCCCTATGCTACATTACCTTCATACCTGGCAAAGGTCTTTTCATATTCAATTAAAATGAGCCTTCTGTGTCCTTAACCCTTAGTTCTTGTTATAGAATTGGGCACTGTACAAAAAAGGGAGGGAAGGGGACAAACACTTATTAAGCACCTACTATGTGCTTACAAATATATCATTTGATCTTCACAAACACCCTGGGAGGTGTGTACTATTATTAACCCCATTTTACAGATGAGGAAACTGAGGCAGTTTTTTTAAGTGACTAGTACAAGATCACATATCTACTTAAGTGTCTGAGGCTAGAATTTGAACTCAAGTCTTCCTGACTCTAGGGCTAGCTCTCTATCCACTACTTCACTTAACTGCCCAAGAAAACTATCAGTGTTCTTTTGATATCATAACACTCAAGGAAATCAAGGAAATGCTATAAAGTATATTCTCTCTAGATTCCTATTAAGTCACTTGATGAAGTCTTTCATGATATCATTGTGGAAAAAAATATGGACAGATGTGGACCCTATGACAGTAGAGTTGTGGGGATTTATAACTGATTGAACAACTGTATCTGAATGCTGTTGATGTATGTTAACATCAAGGAAGGTGTCTAGAGGTGGGCTCTAGGGCTCTCTCCTAGGTCATGACCTATTCAACATTTTTATCAATGACTTAGATGAAGATACAGAGAATATGCTTATCCAATTTGAAAATGACACAGATCTGAGAGACATCACCAAAATACAGATGATGGAATCAAGATGAAGAAAGATCTTAACAGGCTGTAACTATGGGCTAAAAATAGGAAGATGAAATTTAATAGGGATAAAGTTAAAGTCTTTCAAGCAGTTTAAGAAAATCAGCTGCCTAAGTACAGAGTGGGGATACTTGACTTAATGACTGAAAGAGACCTGAGGTTTTGGTGAATTGGCACCTCTGTGTGAGTCAACAGTGTGACATGTCATCCAGAAAAGCAAACGCCAATTTAGGCTCTGTGCAGAGGACAGCACCCAGATCAAAGGAGCAGACCATTCTGTTGACTTCTCTACTGGGGTCAGCTCTGATGCCAGTCTTAAGAAGGACATTGACAAATGAGATTTAGCGGGAATGGAGGAGAGCATCCAGGACAGCAAGAGGGCCTGAAACAACAACATAGAAGAAACATATTGGGCTTTGGGAGTAGGACACATAATCACTAATTGCTCCTCCTATGAGAGGAGGTGCAGTAGTACCCAGTGGGCCAAGGCTCTGTTAAAAGACATAGGAGTTTGCAGAACTAAGTCTCAAAGCATGTTGTAACCTTAATAGGAGCAGTTATTGCTGGATTTTCAATACATTATTTTATTATGTATTATTTATACATTATATTTATTTATAGTATTTATTATATTTACTTGCTATTGTTGTGAGCAATTGAATTTGACCAAATTTTTAATTTAGGAAATTAAGTTTGGGCAAAATTAAATTTGGGGGCAAATTTTAAAATTAGGGTAAAAACAGAGGTGTTGCTGAGAACAGTTACAGCTCCTAACCACATATACCCTATCCCCTTAGAGAGCTTCCTGGCCTGGGGAACACAGTTCCCTCAAAAACAAGGGCTTCTTTTTGTTGTTTTTCAGTCATTTTTCAGTCATGTCTGACTCTTTATGATCCCATTTAGGGTTTTCTTGGAAAAGATACTTTTGTCATTTTCCTTCTCCAGCACATTTTACAGATGAGGAAACCAAGGCAAACAGAGTTAAGTGACTTGCCCAGGTTCACACAGCTAGTAAGTATCTGAGGCCAGATTTGAACTCAGGAAGATGAGTCTTCCTGACTTCAGGCCCAGTGCTGTATCCACTGTGCCATCTAACTAATCAAGGGCTACTTGGCCCTTGCTAAAATTTGCTCACATTCTGGCTCTCATTGTTAGCCTGGTAACCAGTAAAACCCAGAACAGCAGTAGGAAGCATGAAAATGCCAGAACTGTGCCACCATTTAGGCATAGTGAGGCACCATTTACCTGGAGTATTCAAGGCATGAGAGGCTGTGTAATATAGTAGGCAGAGTTGGCCTTATAGTCAGAAAGACCAGGGTTCAAGTCCAGCCTCTAAACCTCTCAGTTCTTCAGGCAACTCTAGAGCACTGAAGTTAGGAAGAACTTGGTTCAGGCCCTATCTGTGTGATTTTGGGTTACAAAGCCTGACTTCTCTGAGCCTCAGTTTCTTCATCTGTTTAAAAAAAAAAAGGATGTTGGATTCGATGATTTCTGAGGTCTCTGCCAGTTCTACATTTATTATCCTATAAATGGTGGGAAAGATACTGACCTGTATTGGGAGAGGGAATTTTCTCATCTGTCAGTTCCAAGTACCAATGAAAACAGAGATCCAGTCCATATTTTTATTTAATAATAAGGAAGAGTGATTACTCTTAAGACTAGCTATAAACCTGTGATTTATCAGTCAAGGCCAGAGCTGACGCAAATAAGGCTGGTGAAGGAAGAAGTTGTTTATGTACGAGCCAGGATAAGAGTCAGGATTCTAAAAAGTCTTGACAACGTAGGTCATTGGGCTTTATTGGAATAGGGATAAAGTATTATTGTTGTATCCCTCAATAGAGAAAAATGTAAAGTCTTCCACTACACAAGTACAGGATAAGAGGGGCTTAGACAACAGTTCATTTGAAAAGGATCTAGGGGGTTGGTGTAATGTGTGTTCATAAAATTGAACATGGTAGCCAAGAGAATAATCTCCATCTCATGTGGCATTGAAAGACCAATTTCTGCCTGGAACAAAAAGACGGGCAATCATCCTCATATTCTGTACTTTACCCTAGGAGTCAGACTACATCAGGAACATTGTGGACAGTTATAAACACCACATTTTAGGAAGTATACTGGATAAGCTGAAAAGTGAAGGAGCCCAAGTTCATGCATATGAAGACTGGTTAAAGGAATTAGGGATGTTTGGCTTGGGGAAGAAAATTGAAATGGGGAGAAGGAGATTTAGCTATCTTCAAATATTTGAAGGGCTTTTGCATAGAAAAGATATTAATCTACAGCTATCCCTTCCACATTGTTACTTTCTCTATCACAATTTTGATACATCACAGGTCGGCATAAGAAATCAAATGGGAATTTGGGGGGAGTTTTGCAGAAGCCATAGACAATACAGAAAGGCCAGCAGACGACATAGAAATTATAACCAAATACTTAATCCAAATTTTACTGTAAACTCCCCATAAAAGAGAAAGAAAATATTCAGTCTTCTCCTCTGCTATGAAGAGAGGACCAAATGTTTTATATGGATTTTCCAGAAATCACAGGTGCCGCATTCCTAACTCTTACGATATGGAAAGAAGAACTGTGATTCTCTTTGTCCTCAGAGTGTAGAACTAGGAATGATGGATAGATGCTTCAAGAAGACAAATTCAGATTCAACATAAAGAAAACTTCCCAACCCAGTTATCTAAAAGTATTTGGAGGCTAGAATCAACGGCTTTGGGACATAATAGGCTCCTGGTCACCCAATATTTTTAAGCAAGAGCTATACAACCACTTGTTCGGAATGCTGGAGAGAGGTTTCTTTTCCAGCAAGGGATTGAACTAGATGTCAGACTCCAAGTCAATACTCTATTCACTGTCCCAACTAATTCCCTTATGAAAGGGAAGAGGAGGAAAGTGATCCCCATTCATCAGCTCCTTGGTGTAGTCACAGGATTTAGTCAGAGATCATGAGATTTTAAAGCGGTAACAAGGCATTAAACTAACTCTAAAATTAAGACCACACATATAAAAGGTAATAGGAAATCTGGGAAAGGGGTAAAGGATTTCTCTCATCTGCCAACCCCATCAGCCATAGTATCTAAGCAGTAGAAAATGAGAGATATCTCATCAAATACTTTGAAAGTTTGTTGATCCAAAAGAGATCGAGGCACAGTTGACAGAGCAGAGACAATTCAGATAGACATAAAAACAGAAAGGCAAGTCCTTCAAGGGAGAAAGAAGTTTCAAGAAATGGACTCATGGCGGGGAGAAGCCAAGATGGCAGAGTAAAAGCAGGGACTCGCTTGAGCTGTCCCTCAATCCCCTCCAAATAACTTTTAAAAAATTACTCTAAACAAATTCTAGAGCAGCAAAACCCCTAAAATGACAGAGTGAAGAAAATTTCTAGCCCAAGACAACTTGGAAGATCTACAGAAAAGGCCTGTTGCACCAATCTGAGAGAAAGGCACAATCCAGATGGCCGGAGAAGGCTGCAGGGGACTGAATCACTGGCAGTTGTGGCAGTTTCCAGATTTCTCAACCTACAAACACCAAGGACAACTTAGAAGGTCAGTAGGAAAGGTCTGTCAGACCTGGGTGAGAGAGAAGCAGGGTCCAGCCTCAGCCCCAGGGTGGCGGCAGGGGAGGCCACAGCAGCAATAATGGTTGCTTCCAGAGCTTTTGGCCAACAGTTGGTGGGGGGATCAAGTGGCTAGTCATACATAGAATGCAAGAATCTCTTTGCTGGCACTCAGCCAGGACTTGCTTGCCTTGCCCATGCTTGGATCTGGGTCACAGTCCTGGGGTGAGGAGCACTGGCATGGCAAAGCTTGTGGCAACAGTGGAGGGGGAATCCTCCTCACAGTACCAAGGCAAAAAAGGGTACTTGAGGTCACTCACAGACCAGAGCACAGACCAGGAGAGGAGTAAACACCTCTCCTTTGATCATACCACCTTAGAAGAACTGAAAATTTATAGGTGCCTAGAAGTATCTCTGAAAACAGCTGCACAAAACCCCTGAAGCCAGGGACGGTTTGCCCTCCACCCTGGAAGTGGAGGCCTACCTTAACAAAGAGCTAAAAAGTCAAGTAATTGGCTGAGAAAATGAACAAACAGCAGGGGAAAAAAAAGAAAGGGGACCCATGGCAGCAGAGAAAAGAACTGGCTGTAGACAGGTGTAGCGGCAAGCACCCCAGTGTCCCCAGGGTGGCTGCCAGTACAGGTTCTTGGATCTGCTTTGATAAAGGAAAGCAACTCAAAATGGGTTAACAAGCTTACTTTAATCAGTCAAATATGTATCCTTCACCTCATTCAGGGGAAAAAGGTCAGCACCCCGAACTTCAGAGCATACAGACAGAATTATCAAGACAGAGAAACAGATCAAGTAGACAGCTTCCAAACTGTCCAACCATTACATCCATACTAAATCAACATCTGGGTTTTTCAAAACCAAGTCGGGGCTCTCAACAACAGCTTCCCAGAATCTCATCTGATCAAATCACAGAACACTTCTCAAAGTGAGCCCCAAAACAAAGCTACACATCAGGGCTTATATAGCCTTCTCCTGGCTCAGAGAATGTAACAACCTTATTGACTCACTGGCCAATCAAGAAGTATCTACTGAAAAACAAGCCTCCCACCCCAGGCTCCAGGTGCACTTTAGCCTAGGGGCAGGGAAGATCTTAAAAATTTACATTCCCATTACAACAGGTAGTAGCTCAGATGAGCAACTCACCCAGCAGAAATACTGCACCTAAGAAGAGCTATGCAAGGACTCTGCAGGGAAATAAAGGAGTTCCACGCACTGTGGCACCAGGAAATAAAGGAATTCTATGGTACCAGGAAATATGAATTGTCTTGCCACAAGTATCCTACCCTTGTACCTTTCTACTATTATATGTTAAGTACCAACCCAATCTTTCCATGGATGTTTGTATTTCTTGGAGGACACACCCCAGGTTTTTGAGTGGAATGTTTTGGAGCTATTAATCTCACTATGCCATCTTAATAAATGTCTTTGCAGCTGATTATTAATGGAAAACACATCACAAATCCATTAAGTAGTGGAAGAATGGCCCCAGAGACTATATTGGGGATCCAAGCACAATAGCTTCCTTGGGAACTCAAGCTGAAAATTTGTGAAAGAAAGTCGGGGAGTAAACCAGAGGGAATGCTACACTGATAATGAGAGCTAGATGAAAAATAAATGGGCTTCTTTCTGTGGCAGTAAGCTTTCTACCAACTCAGTTTTCAAGCAGAGGACATATTTATGATACTGCTTTCACCTCATTCTCCTCCTACCCATTTCTTTCTCAATTTCCCTTGCATGTTCACCATCTATATCACCCCCACTGATGGTGGGTATACCCAAAATCTCTATCCTGGGCCCCCTTTTTTCCCTCTATACTCTCTCACTTGGTGATCTCACCATCTCCCACAGGTTTAATCATCATCACTATGAAGGTGACTCAGAGTCCTATATATCCAGCTCCAATTCCTTCCCTGAGCTTCAATCCCACATCATCATCTGCCCACTAGATATTTCAAACTAGGTATACGACATACATCTCAACTTCATACTCTCCAAAACACAGTGCATTATTTTTTCTCCCAAACTCACTCCTCTTCTGAACGTCCCTATTGCTCTTAGAGGCACCATCCTTCTTCCAGTCTACTAGGTTTGTAACCTCAGTCTTATCCTTGATGCCTCACTTTTTCTCACCCCACATATCAAGTCATTTGCTAAATCATGTCATTTCTACCTCCCTAGAATCTCTCTAACTTTCCCTTTTTCTCTAGAGGAGTTCCCAACCTTTTGTGTGTGTCTTAGACCCCTTTGGCAGGATGAAGAAACCTTTGTAGCCTTTCTCACAATACTGTTTTTAAATGCATAGAATAAAGAAACATAGGATTACAAATATATTGAAATTATTGATATTGAAATATCAGTGAAGTATTAATTATTAATTATGGAGTATTGATTGAATTATATTAAAATAAAAATGTCATTTTTTCCCCATCCAAATCCATGGAACCCTCTGAAATCTCTCCAGGAAGCCCTTGCCAGATTAAGAACCCCTGCTCTAGACTCACATAGACACCATTTTAGTGAAGGCCCCCATCACTTGTTGCCTAGACTATTGTAAACAGCCTCCCTCCCTGCCTCAAGTCTCTTCCTATTCCAAGCCATCTTCAACATGGTTGCCAAAGTTATTTTCCTTAAGCAGAGATCTGACCATGTCGCACTCTCCTACTCAATTAACTCAAGTGATTCCATAAATATAAACTTTTCTGTTAGATTTAAAAAATTTCACAATCTGGCTCCCAACCTGTCTTTCTTGCCTCACTATATATGACTTCCCTTCCCAACTCTACAGATCTCCCCAACTGGTCTTCACTATATTCTCATTCATGACACTCTGTCTTCTATCTCCATGCCTTTGTATACTTAGCCTTCTTCTTTTCTTTACCTTTACCTCATAGAAGCCCTCCCACTCCCCAGTGCCCTGTCCCTATCTTGTATTTAAATTAAATTTATTCTGTATACATACATGCACAAACATACACATAACACACACAAAAGAAATACACAGATACATGCACTAAAACATAAGTACAGGGAGTCTCAAAGCTCATAATGCAATTTTAACCTTTAATAGTGTGATTTGCTTAAGGTCAAACAACTAATAAATTTATTAGGTAGAATATGAACTAAGTTCTTCCTGACTTCCAAGGGTAGGGGGAAGTATGATTCTCTCTGCGCAATTCAGCTTTAATTGCTTAAAATTACACTAAGCCTTTTGGAACAATAGATAGATATATTGATAGACAGACATTGATGATGTAGACATATAGATCTAGATATCGCTGTAGGCATAGGCATAAGTATAGACACATAAATTCTTTCCTTATAGAATATAAGCTCCTTAGGACTAGGAATCGTTTCATTAAGAAAAGAATTATATCTCTCCTAATAACATAGATGTAATGAATGCTTATTGCTTGTTTGATTCATTGATAAATCAACAAAGAGGAAAGTTGTGCTAGTTGGACTAGTTAACCTCTAAGATCTCTTGTAACTTTAAAATTTTAATTTTTTATGACCCCCTATACTTGGAGAATTTATGATTTGTCATCCGAGAAGTGCATTGATGAAAAAGCATATAGATCATGAGAAAAGCACCCAAAAGGAAGGAAATTTCATTCAGAAAAAAACAAAAAGTATAAAATCAACAATACCGTGATCTGAAGCAGTCACGCGCTGACCTTCGAGCCATGCACCCGATTCTTGAATCCCACTATGATGGAATCTTGGGCAAATCATGCCTCTCTCCTCTTTTGTGAAATAAGGAGCTTTGGCTAGCAAACTTCTAACATCCCTTCCAGCTCTGAGTTATGACACTATGAGCCCATGGACAAGTCAAAGTGAAGGTAAAAACTATGGCGTTTGAGTAGAGAACATTGTATATTTAAACAGAATAGGACTGAGCATCTTCTTCTGCTCTTTTCTAATGAGCATTTCTGACTAACCAAACCTAGTGAGAACCTGTAAAGTGATGTAATTGATGATAATATAGAAATGGAGTCAAGACATTGTCAAGGGCCCCTGACAATGGTGGCACCAGGGAAAGAACTGTTGGAATAGCATCATAGGGGAATTCTCCCCATATTCTTCTGTACTTCACCATGGAATGGATGTTATCCTACTGGGTTCTCAAAGGCTATGCCAATGGAATAACACTTCTGGCATGTCCTTCTAAGTTACAGTTTTCACATATGGACAGAATGGCTGAGTGTGCCCTCTGAAGACTAGAGTAATCATTTGTGGAGACACTCACAGACAGAAGTTTGGCCTCTAGGTTAGGCAAACTTTAGTCATAATAATTCCTGAAGCAAGAGAAAATTCAAGAAGCCCTAAGTCCTGGGTGGCTCCTTGTTGCCTCAGTGGCAAATTAGAGTAGTAGAAAAGCAGAGAGAGGGGCAGCTAGGTGGCGCAGTGAGTAAAAGCACCGGCCCTGGAGTTGGGAGGACCTGGGTTCCATTCCAGCCTCAGACATTAACACCCACACAAAAAACTAGCCATGTAACCTTGGGCAAGTTAAATGGGAATTAAATTTTAAAGATCTTCCCCGCCCCTAGGCTAAAGTGCACCTGGAGCCTGGGGTGGGAGGCTTGTTTTTTAGTAGATACTTTTTGATTGGCCAGTGGGTCCAGAAGGTTTTTACATTCTCTGAGCCAGGAGAAGGCTATATAATTTCTGATGTGAGGCTTTGTTTTGGGGGCTCACTTTGAGAAGTGTTCTGTGATTTGATCAGATGAGACTCTGGGAATCAGTTGTTGAGAGCCTCCTGGCTTTGAAAAACCCAGATGTTGATGAAACCCAGATGTTGATTTGGTATGGATGTAATGGTTGGACAGTTTGGAAGCTGTCTACTTGATCTGTTTCTCTGTCTTGATAATTCTGTCTGTATATTCTGAAGTTCGGGGTGCTGACCTTTTCCCCCTGAATGAGGTAAACAATACATATTTGACTGATTAAAGTATACTTGTTAACCCATTTTGAGTTGCTTTCCTTTATCAAAGCAGATCTAAGAACCTGTGCTGGCAGACACCCTGGGGATGCTGGGGTGCTTGCTGATACAGCAAGTCACTTAACCCGAATTGCCCTCCAAAAAAAAAAAAAAAGCAGAGAGAGAATCCTAAGGAATCACACGGTTCTGAAAGCATCTACAAAAATCAATTGAGCTATTGACACCTGTAAACATAAGCAAAGTAGGATTTTTTTTTTATTTTTGTTTGTTTTTCTGCCGTTCAGTTTCCTAGGCTCAGGCTAAATTGTAAACATCTGAAGGATGAATCTCCTTTGAACCCTGATAATTCAGAGCTGTGCTGAGTCAAGTAGGTTTCTTGCCTTCTGGCTCTGAGCCAATCAAGGACCAAGTCTTTGTTTTACATTTTGGGAGGCTGGCATTTGGCTTTTGGGGTTCACTTATGAGAAGGACCTTTTGATTCCCTGGACAGGACTCTGAGTAGCTGTTTGTTAAGAGTCCCCCGACTACTTAAAGGTTGGTGCTCTCCTGATGTGGTGGTGTATGCAGGTGGTTGTATTACTTTGTTCAGACAGTAGGAACCCTTTCTGTTGAATCTCTGTGCTAATTTCTCTGTTTGTATTTTTCCACTTTCAGGGTGCTGAAGTGAGCTAGTGAATGTAATTAAAGTAAGATTGTTGATCCCTTTAAAAGTTGTCTTTCCTTTAGCAAAGTGGATCAAAGAACTTGTGCTAGCAGGACATCCTGGGTATGCTAGGGTGCTTGCTACTACAGTACCCTTAAAGCACAATTTTTTGCCCAGTCATCATAAAGTTAGCACACTACTGGAGAAACCAGACTACATATCCATTCTTACATGAATGCATCATAAATGAACCTAGAAGCCATAAGAGACTTGTAGCTTAAATGGAAGGACAATTCATGGACTCTTTGGGGGAGATAAGTAAAAATGGAGCAGATGATTCCATCAGGTGTCCAAAGGCAACAAGAACCATTATTTCCTGGGAGAAACTCTCATTCATTTTACCTTGTACTGCTCAGAATAAATATCAGCAAACAGACCACAATGAAGATAGTTTGCAACTTATGAATATAAATTCCATAAATAATTATATAAGATTGTCCAAAATCAGTTAATCCATACCAGGGGTTCTTAACCTGGAGTCTATGGACTTGTTTTGTTTTTCTTTAATACTTTGGTGATTGAATTGGTGGTGGGGGGGGGTCTTTTTGGAGGGGAGAAGGTAGGGCAATTGGGGTTAAGTGACTTGCCCAAGGTCACACAGCTAGTTTTTGTGTTAAGTGTCTGAGGCCAGATTTGAACTCAGGTCCTCCTGTTTTCAGGGCCAGTGCTCTATTCACTGCACTACCTAGCCACCCCCAGTAATTGAATTTCAATATAATTGATTTCCTTTGCAATCCTGTATATCACATTTTATGCAAACATTTTTCTGACAAGTCTTCTAAAGTTTCACTCAACTGCCAAACAGGCACATGGACACAAAGCAAAGTTAAGAAACCCTGATCATTGTATTAATATTCAATAACTTTGACTTGGCACACTGGAAAGATGATATGGCAAGGGGGAAAACTGAAATATTTTTCAAAACTCTCATCAATGCAATAACCAGTCATGATTTCAGAGGACATAATTAAGCATGAATCCCACATCTTGGCAGAGAGGTGACAGGCTAAAGGCAAAGAATGAGATACACATTTTTATTCATGGCTGGTGTGTTGATTTGTGTGTCTTTATCAATTTGTCACAAGGGAAGCATTTTGTTGAGCAGAAGACAATGAGCAGTGTACTGCAGTTAGCTTGGAATTAGGAAGCCTTGGGTTCAGCTCTCACATCAGACAGTTAGTAGCTATGTGACCATTGGCAAGCCACTTAATTTCTCTAATTCTCATTTTCCTCATCTGTCCAATGATGAAGTTGAACTCAATGACTACTAAAATCCCTTCAAGTGGCAAAACTATGTTCCTAGGAATTACTGGGAAGAGATGACCAAAAAAAGAGCATCAAAAGAATTTTAAAACATACACAAGAATACAAAAGTAAGTTCAGAGAGGCACAATTAAACAAAGCAATTTTGTTACTACCTTGTTTAATTTAAAATGTGCTTTTGAAATAAATGATACATAACTACATGTAAAAATAAACTATATATAAAATATAGAAGCTCATGGTTTCCCATACAATCCACTTTTTTGTTCTGTGTATCTGGAGTGTTTCTAATGGTTAATGATTTGATGCATAATAAAAAATAAAAACAACAAAAGAAAGAAAATAGATCAGGATCAAGAAATAAAAGAAACCAAAGGCTTGTAGATTACTCAGAGGCCTCTTGTATGAGATCCCGAACATTTTCTTAAAGATAAGAATTAGTGGTGTCAAAGAACTGGAAACTAAGGGGGTACCTATCAATTGGGGAATGGCTGAATAAGTTATGGTATATTAATGTGGTGGAATAGTATTGTGCTCTAAGAAATGGGGAAGAGTCTCACAGAAATTTGGGTAAACTTGTATAAATTAGTGCAGAATAAAGGGAGCATAGGGCTGCTAGGTGGTCCAGGACATAGTGCACCCGGTCTAGAGTCAGAAAGACTCACCATTCTGAGTTCAAATCTGGCGTCAGACATTTACTAGCTATGTGACCCTGGGCAAATTTCTTAACCACGTTTTGCTCAGTTTCCTTATCTGTAAAATGAGCTGGAGAAGGAAATGCAAACCACACCAGTATCTTTCCCAAGAAAATTCCAAATAGGGTCACAGAATCAGCCACAACTGAAAAACAACTGAACAACAGCAACTGATTAATTCAGTGACCAGCCACAATTTCAGAGAATGTAAGATGCAACATGCTAACCACTTCTCCTGACAGAGAGGGAAGGATTCAAGGCAGAATGAGACACACATTTTTGGACATGACCAATACGGGAATTTATTTTGCTTGACTAAGCATTTGTGTGTGTATGTGTATGTTTTAGTTTTTCCTTTTGCTTGTTAATTGAAAAAAATTTCTTTTTTTTAAAGAAGAGATTCAGGAGAGCCATAAACTCTAGCCTGGGGATAGATAGCTTCATAACCCAAGCCAGACCAGGAAGTGAGCCCCTTGTGATCCTGCTGGAATACTCAAAAGCAGAGTTACTCCTGGTTCTAAGCATATGTCTACAAGAGCATGCTGATGCCTGAACCATGTGATAGGACACCATGAGTCACCATGAGCAGAGCTCTCCTGCTGGGACTCACTCTCCATCTTGGCCGCCAGGAAAGGCAGAAGTGGTGACAGTACCCTATGAAGAAGACATCTTTCACATTCTGGTCTCCACTATGCAGTTGGAAACACCAGCACAATTTGTTTTCCTGTTAACGACATCATAACAAATTGCACAGGAGACCTCTTCCCAGAGGAATTTCATGTTTGCACAGTTCCATCAGATGTTCCTACAAGAAGCAAGTCTCTAGATTGTTTTCTAACAGTCCTATGTGAGAAACATGTTGCTACACTGTCCATATTCTGCCATCTTCTTGGCATAGTATAGGCATCTAAGAAAACATGGCATAGAGCTACATAGTAGGGTAAAGGAATGCCAATAAAAGTGTTGTTAATATATGTATATATAGGACACAGCATGGCATAGTGGGTAGAGGGTCCACCTTGGAGGCAGAAAGACTTGGATTCTAATCCTCTCTCTGACACAAACTGGCTGGGTAGTCCTGGGGCATACATTTAACTTCTTAGTGCCTCACAAAACCCTTTGCTTTGTTTTGGTTTTTTGTTTTGTTTTAGAGAGGAGAGGCAAGGCAATCAGACTTAGGTGACTTGCCCAATGTCACACAGCTAGTAAGGGTCAAGTTTCTGAGACCAATTTTGAACTCAGGTCCTCTTAACTCTGGGGCCTGTACTGTTCACTCTGCCACCTAGCTGCCCCCCTTTTTTGTTTTGTTTTGTTTTTCAGGAAATTCTTTAAGACAGAAGGAGAGAAGGAGGAAATAAGCATTTACATAGAGCCTACAATGTTCTAGGCACTGTGCTAATGCTAAGCATTTTACAAATACGATCTTATTTGATTCTTACAATAGCCCTGCAAGATAGGTACCAATAATATTCCTAGTTTGCAGTTGAGGAAACTAAAGTTAAGTGACTTGTCCATGGTCACACAGCTCGTTAGTGTCTGAGGCCAGTTTTGAGCTCCGGTCTTCCTGACTCTAGGTCCAGTGCTCTATCTACATTACCTATAATGCTATAAATTACAGAGTAGTTCCTGATATGTGTTAGAAGGGGAATTTCCTACTCAAATAAAATCAAAAGTCCAGTCAAAAACAAAAAAAAAAGTGTATTATGTATACACACACACAAAAGATTCAGAAAGGACTCACTGAGCCAAGCACCTAACATCCCCAAAATGAAATTCGTTCCACACCCAAAAGCAACCTTTGGGGAAGCTTGGGCAGCTCACTTGCAGTACTCATAAAAAGCCTAAGGCAACAGATAATTATAGCTTATCCTAAACAAGAAATAACTTATTACTGATACAGGAATCATTTCAGAATCATTTGCTTATAGTGTCTTTTCTTCTTTACCCTTGCTTTAATTAGGTATTAATTTTGATCTTTGCCCTAAATAGTCTATGACTTCACCGACAGCAGACAGCTTGGCTGAGAGCCAGCTAAAGCAGTATTCCCAAAGCGGTATTCCCAAGAGCATTTACAAATCAAACTAGAAGGACCACAAATAGACCTGAACTGGAGAAGATCTGCTGACATTTTTCTACAGATCTATTCTGAAGATCAGCAATGAGGGAACTACCATTTGAACTCTGAGTTGTCTTTCTCCCAAATAAATGAATGTGTGATAATATGAAGAAAGAGTGAACTCTACCTAAAGCAGAAGTTCTTATCCTAGGGTTAACAGACTCACAAGAAATCTGCGAATAGATTTTAGGGGGGAAATCTATGAATTTAGATGGGAGAAAAAAATTATATCTTTATTTTCCCTGCCTTTTAACTGAAATATAGCATTTCTTTCAATTATGTATGGATGCAACAAATCACAGTTATATTAATATCACCTGCCACTTTTTCATCAATAAAAACCACAAATATTTTCATATCCCATAATAGTTGCTGTAGATATCTTGAAATATTCTTGCTCATCGCTACTTCAAAATCATTGTAGTTATTAGACCTGTCTCTAAATTGCACATGATTAAAGATTGTATTTCAATGTATCACCACTTCAAAATCACTGTAGTTATTACACATGCCTCTAGATTGCACGAGTGAAGATTATATTTCAATGTATCACTACTTCAAAATCATTACAGTTATTAGACCCACCTCTAGGTTGCACATGATTGAAGATTGTATTTTAATGTAATTGGTTATCTTTGTGATACTGTGTTTTTTTTTATTTTACGAATTGAGAAACATTATTCTGAAATGGGATTCATAGATTTCACCAGACTCCCAAAAAGGTCCATGATCAAAAGGGTTAATAATCCCTGATCTGAAAGAATCAGGAAATCTTGGAGGTGGCATGTGAACTGGGCTTGGAAGGAAAATAGGATCTCAAAAAAAAAAAAAAAGACTTGGTCTCCCCATCTTGTCCAGGCTGGTACCATAGGGGCTACTCATGGACTAGTCTCACTACTAGTCAGTAGGGGAACTTTGACCTGTTTATTTCTGACCTGGGCTAGTTCACACCCTTTTTTAGGCAACCTAGTGGCCCCCTGGCTCCAGGGGATTCTCTATTCTGATGCCCAACTTAGTCTGGGCACCAGATCCTCATGAAACTAAGGAGTTCTCATAGCTGGAGGAGAGGAGAGAATGTATTCTAAGCACAGAGACAGGAGATGGAGAGTCAAATTGAGAGAATAGCAAATAATGAGTTTGGCGGAAACATAGTTTGTTCTCTCCAAATATCTACTTCAAATCCCTCCTGCTCTGTCCCTGACCTCTCCCATCCCCTCCATCTCCACAACTCACCCTTTCCCTGAACACTGATATCTCCTTATGGGAGTAATTACTATAGACAGTACAACCTCAAGTGTCTTGTTATCACCTAAATTTTATCTCATCCCACTTTCCAGACCTTGTTCTTTCATCTCCACTTAACCAACCCATCACCCCCTCAACACCTCCTTCTCCACAATCCCAGAAATAATTGTAACGTAATTGACACTTTGGTGAATCATCTTCCCTGTTAAATTCTCCCATAGGTCTCTGAACTGCAGTGGTTGTAGTGCCTCATCCCACATATAACTTCCTCTCTCAGAATTTCTCCCTGACTGACTAAAGCTTTCTTCTTCAGAGTTTGAAAAGTGTCTATCAGCTTTATCGCTCTCTTTCATCACATAGCCTCATTCTATTAATGCCACATGGAATTTCTCTCTTCCCCGGTGAGAATACACTCATTTCCTTTTATCTTTCTTCATAAATCAGCTTTTTTGGCTTCTGTGCTGAGTTCATTCTCCAGCGCTGGCATCTTTCTAGTGGCCCCATTCCACGCTAGCACATAGTCTCCTTAGGGAATCTAAGAAATGCTTAAATCGAAACATTATCCCCCCCCACCCCCTTCTGTACCTTCCCTCACCTAATTCTCCCTCCTCCTATTTGACTTGTAGAGGGAGGATTTGACTGCATCTCTTCAAGCTCTTTCAATATGTAGCCAGAAAAGATTCTGAGGACAGCCAAAGGATGATTAAAGGGTTAGAAAATATGGCATATCAAAAATGATGTGAGGTTTTTTTTTCATATATGAAGGAGACATAGAGGAGAGGAGCTAACAATTTTTTTAGCCACTGAAGAAGGAAAAGAAGAGACTTAAAGTGAAATATGAAGATTCACCTGCCCCATAGGCCTATACAGCTAAGATAGCAAAGCAGAGGCAAGAACTCACCTGAATTCTCCCAAATTTCCAAATTTAAAATAACGCCTCAAATCAAATTCAGAAGGGGCAGGACCAACAAAACGTTGGGGCAAAACTGTTTTCCAAGCCAAGACAAGCTGGTTGGCAGAAAAGATGCATCACCTCAGAGTGGTGATCCCACCAGGGCACAGTAATACAGCTCAGGTCATGAGGCAAAAATGCCAGCAGCAGGTCTTGGGGTAGTAGCCAAAGTGGCAGCAGTAGCTTTGGGAACTGTCAGCTCACAGATGGCAAGGGGGTCAGACAAGTGATCATAAAGAGGACCCTTTGCTGACACTGGGTTCAGGACCTTGTTGCATAGCCCATATGCAATTCTGGGTGACAGTGTTGGAATGAAAGCACCTGCAGCCACAGGTGAACAAGGGCCCTGGTCACAGTGCTTGGGTAGAGAAGGGTGCTTATGGTCACTCACAAGGGAGCAGAGACCCTAGTCTTGGTTCCAATGCAGAAAGGAGTGCTTGTACCTGCAGCTTCAGAAGGCCAAGAGAAGCACTGGCACTTGTGTCTAAAAGGGAACAAAGTCCCCTCCTAGGTAAAGATCAGAGCACAAGCCAGGAGAGATAAGCAGAGAAACTGCATTTTGATAAAAGGCATCATTGACAATGGAATAGCATCAATACTAAACATATATGCATCCTATGGCATAGCATCCAAATTCTTAAATGAAAAGTTAAATAAGTTACAGGAGGAAATAGATAGTAAAACTATCCCTGTGGAGGAACTCAACTTTCACCTCTCAGAACTAGATAAATCTAGTCATAAAATAACCAAGAAGGAAGTTAAGGAGATGAATAGAGTTTTAGGAAAGTTAGTTACAATAGATGTCTGAAGAAAACTGAGTGGGAATGGAAAGGAATATACATTTTTCTAGCACTCTTTTTTTGCTTTTTGGAGGGCAACTGGGGTTGTGACTTGCCCAAGGTCACATGGCTAGTTTTTGTGTTAAGTGTCTGAGGCAGGATTTGAACTCAGGTCCTCCTGACTCCAGGGCCAGTGCTCTATTCACTGCGCCATCTAGCCACCCCTTTTCTAGCACTTTCACAAAAATTGACCATGTATTAGAACATAAAAACATCACAACCAAATGCAGAAAAGCAGAAATATTAAATGCATCCTTTTAAGACCATGATACAGGTTGGACTTCCAGGAACCAAGATGGTGGAGCAAGCAGTAAACCGCTGAGACTTTCCTGTACTCACTTCCAAACAACCATAAAACAGGGCACCAAAACAAATCCTGGAATAGCAGGACCAGCAAAAAGACAAGGTGAAACAATCTTTTAGCCCCCAAAATTTGGAGGATCAGCAGGAAAGGTCCATCTCACTCAGATGAAAGGGGAGCACAGAACAGGACAGGAAGCATGCAAGCAAGCCAGCAGCAAGCCCCACCTCAGCAAACCAGTGGAAGATCCTGAACCCCAGGGTGATGAAGTAGGCAGATGCCAATACCAGGATCACCCGCCACCACATGCCTTAGCATAGCCAGGGGAACCAGCAGACTCCTGCTTTGGGAACCACCATGTGCTTCAGTGTAGCCCTGAAGGAAGATGCTCTCCAGGGGCCAGACCTCCATGTGCTTCAGCACAGCCCTGGGCAAATAGGTAGACACCTACCCTAAGGGTAATAAGCCAACAGGAAGGCACCGCCAGCACCACCAGCCGTGCTTCAGCATATTCCCAGGCAAACAGGCAGCCTTCACAGGACTGACTGCTAGAATTTAGCCATTGGGAAACTCATAAACACCCCACTGGATCCCAGCCCAGCACCCAATAAGCTGCAAGACTCCTACAAGCTCCATCAGTGCCAGCCAACTCCCACCCCAAACCCTCAGTGCAGCACCAGACATGAAAGTCTTCTGTGGGTCTCAGGGCAACATCAGTGCAGAACCAGGTAAATAGCCAGGGCCTGCAGCCACTGGCACAAGAAGCTTCCCCTCCACCCTGGGAGTAGAGTTCAAATTTTTTAAAAAAGAAAAAGGCCAAAAAATGGGGGAGGGGGGAGTGAGTAGAGAAAAAAAAGAATCTGACCATATGTAATATAATGCCAAGGAAAGGCAACTTCCCAAGGTTCAGAATACCAGCATAGGTGCTCTCCATTTTATTCAGTGACAAACCAAGAACAGAGAAGATCAAAACATGACATCATTCCAAATACAGCATTTACTAAGCGTGATTAAATAATCTCCAAGTACTACCCCACCCCAGGACCTTCCAATCATTCAATCAATTACAAAGTCCCTGTTCTAAATACTTCTCCACCCCTAGGCTATACCTTCATTTGGTCCACCACAAAACCCCTCTTCTCAAATGGAGATTAGTTTCCAAACATAGGTAAAGTACCTTCATTTGTCAATCACAGAGCACAATAAGGTCAAAAGTTCCCCACCCCTGGATCACAATTGAATCTACCCCAGAGTTACATCAAGTTTAAACACAGCACTTAATACCCAAATGGAGGTCTTTTCTTCATCTTGACAAGAGGCAAGTTCTCAGCAATCTTAGTTCCTGGGGAGACAAGGCTTAGCAAGGCTATAAGATACATTGCCAATCCCTTCATGAATTTATCCTCTGTCTGTAGAACAGTCCTAGAACCCCTGAACACATTAGCAAAGCCCTCTCCCAGGATTTCTGTAAACATACAACAAGAAAATCCTTCTTCAGGGCTTCTGAACCAACAGAAAGGCTCCCAGACCCCTGCAACAACAGCACTGTCCTTCACCAGTGGACAGTATTCACTCTGTCTGCAGGACAGTCTCCAGACCCCTACAACAACAGCACTGTCCCTCACCAGTGGACAGTATTCACTCTCTGTCTGCAGGACAGTCTCAGGGCTTCTTAACCAAATGCCAGGTTCCAGGACTTCTTCAACAGGACAGTCTTTCACCAGTGGACAAATCTGGCAGAAGAACATCAAAACAGACAGACAAAGTACCAGCAAAACAGCCATGTCTCCTCAGTCCTTGGCAGCTCAGGGGGCAGGTCTCAAAAGTCCAGGGCAATTCAAAGCAGCCACCAGCAATTCTCTTAGTCTCTCTCTCTCTCCACAGGGTGCTGTTTCCAAAAAGATCTTCCGCCTCTCTCTTGTCTCTCCAAATCTACGTCACCAGCTCCTCCCAGTTCAGGACTTTCTTTTCACATCAACAAGTCCATCCCACAGGTGGGATTAACAAGCTCTGGGTTTTAACACAATCAATTTGAAAACCAAGCCAATACAGGGGAATCTTTAATTGCCATTACTATCACACCATAGGAAGTTATTATGGTGACAGAAAAGACCAAGACACAAACTTAAAAGAGGACAATATCAAAACAACCATGAGCAAAACCCCAAAGAAAAATGAAAAGTGGTCCCAAGCCCAGAAAGATCTCAGAATTCAAGAAGCTTAAAAATCACATGAAAGAGATGAAAGAAAAATTGGGAAAAGAAATGAGAGTGATGCAAGAGAATTATGAAAAAAAGAGTTAATAGCCTGGAAAACTTCTCAAAAAGTAGAATTGGCCAAATGGAAAAGGAGATACAAAAATCCACGAAAGAAAACAACCCCTTAAAGGGTACAACTGGCAGAATGGAAAAGAAATTACAGGAGCTTATCGAGGAAAAAAATACTTTAAACATTAGAATTGAGTAAGTGGAAACCAATGACTCTATGAGGCATCATGAATCAATAAAAGAAATTCAAAAGAATGAAAGAAATAGAAGAAAATATAAAGTACCTCATGGGAAAAACAACTCACCTGGAAAAATAGATCCTGGAGAGACAATATCAGAATTACTTGAATATCTGAAAGCCATAATAAAAAAGAGGATCTAGACAAAATCTTAAAAAAAACAAAAACATCAAGGAAAATTGCCCTGATGTCCTGGAACTAGAAGGCAAAATAGGCTTTGAAAAACAATCTACTGATCACCTCAGGAAAGAGATCCCAAAATAAAAACTCCAAGGAACATTATAGTCAAATTTTAGAACTATCAGGTCAAGGAAAAAAATAATACAAATGGCCAGAAAGAAACAATTCAAATATTGGGGAATCGCAATCAGGATCACACAGGACCTGGCAGCTGCAACATCAAAGGATCAGAGGACATGGAACATGATATTCCAGAGGGCAAAGGAGCTAGGACTATATATAAGTGAGAAATATTTACCCAGAAAAATTAAGCATAATATATCAAGGGGAAAAAAATGGTTATTCGATGAAAGAGAAGGATTTCAATCCTTCATAAGGAGAAGACCAGAACTAAACCAAAAATTTGACCTCCAATGTCAAGACCCATGAGAAGAATAAACAGGTAAAAAGGAAAAGAAAACATAAAGAAGTCAATAGAGGTAAACTGTTTACATCCCTATACAGGAAGATGATATTTGTTACTCTTAAAATTGTATCACTAACAGTACAGATTAAAGGAATATACATAGACAGAGGATATGGGTAATGAAGTGAATTTGAGGGAATGACAAAAAAGAATATGAGATGAGAAATAAGAGTACAAAAGGTACAGAAGGAAGGGAGAGGTAGAAAGGGGGGTAAATTACCTTGCATGAAGAGGTGAAAAAGACCTATTACAGTGGAGGGGAAGATAGGAGAGTGGGCAATGGACATTGCTTGAACCTTACTCTCATCAGTATTGGCTCAAAGAGGGAGTAATATACACAATTAGTCAAATATAGAAAACTATCTTACCCAACAGGGAAGTAGGAGGTGGGACAATTAAGTAAAAGGGGGAAAGGGCAGGAGGGGACTGACATAAGGGAGGGTGGATCAGGAGAAGTAGCAGACAGAAGCAAAACATTGGTGAGGTGGGAATGGGTGAAAGGAGAGAGAGGACAAACAGGAGGAAGAATAGGATGGAGAGAAATACACAGGTAGTAATCACAACTCTGAATGTGAATGAGTTGAACTCTCCTATAAAATGGAAGCGAAGTAGATCAAAACCCAGAATCCTGCAATATGTTACTTAAAAGAAGCACACTTAGGGGTGGCTAGGTGGCACAGTGAATAGAGCACCAGCCCTGGAGTCAGGAGGACCTGAGTTCAAATCCGCACTCAGACACTTAACACAAAAACTAGCCATGTGACCTTGGGCAAGTCACTTAACCCCAATTGCCCCTCAAAAAAAAAAAGAAAGACACTTGAAGCAGAGAGACACACAGAGTGAATGTAAGGGACTAGAGCAGAATCTATTATGCTTTAGTTGAAGTAAAAATAAAGCAGGGGTAGAAATTCTGATCTTCGACAAAGTAAAAGCAATGGGACCTATGTCTAAATAAAAGGTACCATAGACAATTTAGCAATCAAATTAGAAGAGCAAGGAATAGTCTACTTGTCAGATCTATGAGGAGGGGAAGAATTTATGACCAAAAGGGAGATGGAGAGCATTAGAAAATGTAGAATAAATAATTCTGATTATATTAAATTGAAAAACTTTTGTACAAACAAAACCAGTGCAACCAGAGAGCTGGGAAATAATCTTTACAGTGAGTGTCTCTGATAAAGGTCTCATCTCTCAAATATATAGAGAAATGAGTCATATTTATGAGACTACAAGCCATTCCCCAATTGATAAATGGTCAAAGGATATGAATAGGAAGTTTTTAGATGAATAAATCAAAGATATCTATCAGCATATGAATAAGTGCTCTAAATCACTTTTGATTAGAGAAATGCAAATTAAAACAACTCTAAAATGCCACCTAAAACCAATCTGATTGGCTAAAATGACAAAAAAGGAAAGTGATTAATGTGATGTGGGAAAACTGAGACTCTAATGTACTGTTGGTGGAGTTGTGAAATGATACAACCGCTCTGGAAAGCAATTTGGAACTGGGCCCAAAGGGCAACCAAATTGTTCATGCCTTTTTATCTAGCAATACCACTACTAGCTCTGTATCCCAAAGAGATTATAAAAAATGGAAAAGGACCTACATATGCAAAAAATATTTATAGCAGCTCTTTTTGTGGCGACAAAATATTAGAAATCAAGGGGATACCCATCAATTGCGGAATGGCTGGACAAGTTGTAGAATATGAATATAATGGAACACTATCGTATAATAAAAAATGATGCACAGGTAGATTTCAGAAAAACCTGGAAAGATTTTTATAAACTGATGCAAAGTGAAATGAGCAGAACCAGAAAAACATTATACACAGTATCAACAACATCATATAATGATAAGCTATGAATGACTCAGCTTTTCTCAGCAACACAGTGATCCAAGACAAGTACAAAAGACCCACAAAGGAAAATGCTATCCATATCCAGATAAAGGATTGATAAACTCAGTAATGCAGATTAAAACCTATTTTTTCACTTACTTTATTCTTTCTCAAGGTTTTATTTCTTTTTTATTTCTTTTTTCCACAACTGTGATGAATATGGAAATATGTTTTATATGATAGCACATGTATAAACTATATAAAACTGCCTATCACTTTCAGAAGAGCATAGGGGAGGTAGGAAGGGAAAAAAAAATTGGAACTCAAAATCTTGTAAAATGAATCTAAAAAATTTTCCTAATACATAATTGGGAAAAAATAAAATGTTATTTAATTTTTTTAAAATACAACAAAAAATTGCATTTAACAAATTGGCATGGAAATATAGATTAAAATTAATTGGAAACTAAAGAACCTAATCCTAAAGAATGAGTGAATCAGAAACAAATCATAGAAATAATAAATAATTTCATTAAAAAGAATGACAACAATGAGACAGCACACCAAAATTTATGGGATGCAGCCAAAGCAGTGCTTAAGGGAAAATTTATATCTGTAAACATCTACATCAGTTAGCTAGAGAAAAAGCAGATCAATAAATTAGGTATGCAACTAAAAATATTTTTAAAAATTAAATAAAAATCCCCAATTAAATACCTAATTGAAATCCTGAAAATCAAAGACAAGACTGGTAAAATTGAAAATAAGGAAATCATTGAATTAATAAATAAGAATAGAGGCTGCTTTTAGGGGGGGAAATAACAATAAAATAGATAAACCATTGATTAATTTAATTCAAAAAAATAAAGAAAAAGGCCAAATTACCAATATCAAAAATGGAAAGAATGAATAAACCCCCAATGAAGATGAAATTAAAGCAACTATTAGGAACTGTTTTGTCCAGTTATGTACCAATAAATCTAACAATCTAAGTTAAATGGATGAATATTTGCAAAAAATTTAATTGTCCAGATTAACAGAAGAGGAAATAAAATGCTTAAATAACCCTGTCTTAGAAAAAAGAAATTGAACAAATCATCAATGAGCTCCCTAAGGGAAAAAAAATCATGAGGACCAGATGAATTCAGAAGTGAATTCTACCAAACATTTAAAGAATAATTAGTTCCAATACTATATAAACTATTTGGAATGGACAAAGGAGTCCTTCAAATTCCTTTCATGACACATGTACAGTACTGATATCTAAGCCAGGAAGAACAAAAACAGAGAAAGAAAATTGTAGACCAATATCCCTAATGAATATTGATGCAGAATTTTAAAATAAAATGCTAGAAAGAAGATTAAAACAATATTATCACAAGATCATACACTATGTGGGATTTATACCAGGAATGCAGACTGGTTCGATATTCTAAAAAAATTTATCAGCATAATTGATCATATCAATAACAAAAACAACAAAAATTATGTGATTGGGGCGGTTAGGTGGTGCAGTGAATAGAGCACTGGCCCTGAAGTCAGAAGGATCTGAGTTCAAATTTGGCCTCAGACACTTAACACAAAAGCTAGCCATGTGACCTTGGGCAAGTCACTTAACTCCAATTGCCCTACTTTCCCCTTCAAAAAGCAAAAAACAAATGATTATCTCAATAGATACAGAAAAAGCTTTTGACAAAATATAGCACACATTCTGATTAGAAACACTAGAAAGCATAGAAATAAAAAGATTATTCCTTAAAATGATAAGTACTATCTTTCTAAAAGCAGGAGAAAGCCTTCTGTGTAATGGGGACAAGTAGTAGCCTTTTCAATAAGATCAGGTGTGAAACAAGGATATCCATTATCACTACTTCATTCAGTACTGTACTCAAAATGCTGACTATAGCAATAAGAAAAGAAAAAGAAATTGAAGTAATTGGAATAGACAATGAGAAAACAAAACTATTAACTCAGATGATTTGATGGTATACTTGAGGAATCCTAGAAATTAAATTTAAAAATTAGTTGAAATAACTAACTTCTGCAACATTTCAGGATATAAAGCAAATAAACAAATTATCAGCATTTCTATATCTTAACAACAAAGTTCAGCAGCAAGAAATAGAAAGAGAAATTCTATTTAAAATAATCAAAGACAATATAAAATACTTGGGGTTTACCTACCAAGATAAACCCAGAAACTTTATGAACATAATTACAAAACACTTTTCACACAAATAAAGTCAAATATAGACAATTGGAGAAAAAGTTACTGCTCATGGGTTGGCCAAGCAAATATAATAAAGATGACAACCCTATTTAAATTAGTTTATACTACCAGAGTATTACTTTATAGAACTAGAAATAATAATAACAAAATTCATCTGGAAAAACAAAAATTCAAAATTCTTGAAATTCAAGAATATCAAGGGAATCAATGGAAAAAAAAAGTTGTAGGAAGGTGGCCTAACAGTACCATATCTCAAATTACAATACAAAGCAATAATCATCAAAACAATCTGATACTGCTAAGAAAAAGAATGGTGGAACAGTGGGATAGACCAGGTACACAATACATTATAGTCAAAGACCATTAAAATCTATGTAAACTGAAAGATCCAAGCTTTTTGAACAGGAATGCACTATTTGCCAAAAATTGCTAGGAAAACTGGCAAGCAGTTTGGCAAAAACTAGATATAGATCAACACTCACACCCTATATTAAGAAATATAGCCAAGATTAGAAGGAAAGAGGAAACTGGGGAAAAACACTTATAGCAAGTTTCTCTAATAAAGGCTTCATTTCTCAACTATGTAGAGAACTGAGTCAAATTTATGAGATTACAAGTCACTCCCCACTTGAGAAATGGTCAAAGGACATGAAGAGGCAATTTTCAGATGAAGAAATCAAAGCTATCTACTATAATCGTATGAAAAAGTGCTCTGAATTACTATTGATTAGAGAAATGCAAATAAAGCAACTATGAAGTACCCCCTCAGAACTATAAGATTGGTTAATATGACTGAAAGAATAAAATGAGAAATGTTGGAAGGGATGTGGAAAAATAGTGACTCTAATGTATTGTTGGTAGAGTTGTAAACTGATCCAACCATTCTGAAAAGCAATTTGGAACTATGCCTAAAGGGCTATAAAACTGTACACACCCTTTGATCTAGTAATGCCACAGCTAGATCTATGTCCCAAAGAGATCAAAGGAAAAGGAATAAGACCTATATATACAAAATATTTATAGCAACTCTTTTTGTGATGGAAAAGAAATGGAAACTAAGAGAATGCCCATCCATTGGAGAATTGTTGAACAAGATGTGGTATATGGTTGTAATTGAATGCTATTGCACTCTAAGAAATAACGAGGTGAATGGTTTCAGAAAACCTGGGAAGATTTATAAGAACCAATGGAGAGTGAATTGAACAGAACCAGGAGAACATTGTACACAGTAATAGCAATCTTAGATGAGGAACAACTGTGAATGACTCATCTATTCTCAGCAATACAATGATCTAAGACAATTCTGAAGCACTCATGATGAGAAATGCTATCCCCCTTCAGAGAAAGAACCAATGGAATCTGAATACAGATCGAAGCATGCTTTTTTTTTACTTTCTTCATTTTTATTTTTTGTTGTCTGTATTTCTTTTGCACCATGGCTAATATGAAGATTTGTTTTTCATGACTGCATATATGTAATCTATATCAAATTACTTGCCTTCTCAAAGGAGGAGAGAATGGAGAGAGGCAGAGAGAAAATTTGGAACTCTGAATTTAAAAACAAAACATGTTTAAAAATATTGCATATAACTGAGAATAAAAGAAGATTTTTAAAAAATATATCAGAAAAATGAAATGAAAAGCAAGCATAGGACTGGGGACCTCTAAGGTCCCTACAAGCTCTTAGTGTATGATCTGTCATCCTAACAAGCCAGGAAGACTTCAAGAACAGGCCTGACAATCAACTATCATTCCAAGATCAGTTGAAATTCAAAAAGGCTCATTGCAAGGAGGGGCCATCAGCTGATGAAGAGTCTGACCCTATGTACTTGCCAAGGTCAATGGCCAAGGAGTGGAAAGGTTTTGATCAGTTTCAGGAGAAGGAAGACCTGTGTGGATGGAAATCACAGATCACTTGAAGTAGTGAATTAAGTAGAAAGATTCTGTGTTAGAGATAAAAAAGAAACCCTCACAGCAGATATTGTTAGGCCCTAAAATGGGACTCTCAGGAAAGGTTGTAGAGCAGTGGTTCTTAACCTGGAATTCATGAACTTTTAAAAAATACATATCTGTGATAAGTGTATTTTATTTAATACTATTGATTTCCTTTGTAATACTATATATTTTATTTTATGCATTTAAAAACATTATTCTGAGATGTGATTCATAGGCTTCCCTAGACTGTCTAAGAGGTTGTAATGGGAATGCAAATTTGGAAGATCTTCCCTGCCCCTAGGCTAAAGTGCACCTGAAGCCTGGGGAAGGAGGTTTGTTTTTCAGTAGATACTTCTTGATTGGCCAGTGAGTCAATAAGGTTGTTAAACATTCTCTGAGCCAGGAGAAGGCTATATAAGCCCTGATGTGTAGCTTTGTTTTGGGGGCTCACTTTGAGAAGTGTTCTGTGATTTGATCTGTATTCTGAAAAGCCGTTGTCCAGAGCCCCCCTGGCTTTGAAAAACCCAGATGTTGACTGGGTATGGATGTAATGGTTGGACAGTTTGGAAATCTGTCTACTTGATCTGTTTCTGTCTTGATAATTCTGCCTGTATGCTTTGAAGTTCGGGCTGCTGACCTTTTTCCCCTGAACAAGGTAAACGATATATGTCTGACTGATTAAAGTAAGCTTGTTAACCCATTTTGAGCTGCTTTCCTTTAACAGAGAAGATCCAAGAACCTGTGTGAGCAGGCACCCTGGGGACACTGGGGTGCTTGCCGCTACAGAGGTCCATGACCCATAAAAGATTAAGAATCTCTGTTCTTCAGTCTTCTACCTGGGGGCAGGCATTGGGGTGGTCTTTATTGAAGAAACTCATCAGCCTGGAATGGTCTTGGTGTGGACTTATCTGAGAATGATGGGCTGAATTTGCTAGCATGACTCCTAAACCAAAGGTTCTTTGGAGTGGATCTCTAAAGGTTCTATGATTCTTTTATATGAAATTAAATTGAAGTCATAAATCCCCCATACAAATTTGTTAGTTTTACTGTGCTTCATTCCAAGAAGCCATATCCCTAACTAGCCTCCCCAATCATCTAAAAATTGCATACCATAGGTCATAAGTGAAACAGGATTGAGGAGTGCACATGATTCTTTCCCTTTTCCAGATACAGCTCCATCATTGGAAAAACAGCCCAAAGTGTCTGTCCTCTACTGTCACCTTTGTATTTGAGAAACAGAATCCTCTTTCAGTTTTTAAGTATTTGCTAAGAACAGAGAAGAAATCCTGGATTGTCAGTTCAGTTCATAGAACCGTAGATCTAGCATTTAAAGGGAGGGACCTTAGAAGTTATCTAATCCTACCTCTTTATTTTTCAGATGAAGAAACTGAGCCCCAGAGAGGTTAAGTGATTTGCCTAAGGTCAGACAGGGAATAAATGGCAGAACTGGGATTCAAATTTAGGTCCTGTGGCTCCAAATTCGACTATCTTCCCACTGCACTATGAATTCACTAAATGATTATTAAATGCCTTCTAAAAATAGATTCCCTATTGGTAGTAACATTCTCCAAACAGATTCGCAGATGATATTCTACCTGTTGCATCAGACCCCAAGATACCACAAAGCTTCTTCAGGAAAATATACAGCAATTAAAAAAATACAAAGAAAAAAATAGATTAGCCTAATTATCCCCACTGGAAAACAAAGTACATAACACAGATTTCTCAGACCATGATATGCAACTTGACAGGTAGACCAGTGAATTAGTTCATAAATACGTGTATCTCAGAAAGGAAATGGAGATGAATAATGAACATGACCCAGAAGGATGAGATCATCATGCATCTCATTTGGGAACTGTTCAAGGATGTAAAAGCCCGGGTCAGCTAGGTGGCTCAGTGAATAGAGGACCAGTCCTGGAGTCAGGAGGACCTGAGTTCAAATTCAGCCTCAGACATTTGACACACTTGCTAATTGTGTGACCTTGGGCAAGTCACTTAACTTTAATTGCCTTGCCTTCCCCCCCTCCAAAAAAAAAAGTCAAAAAAAAAATGGATGCAAAACCCCATCCTTTCAATATCAAGACAGTCCAGAGATCTGCATCTTGTATTATGTACTTTCTCAGTATGGGGCCTGAAAATGGCTTTGGCCTAGCAGTAGTAATTAGGAGTAAGGGCTATTTGTGAGTGAAGGGGAGGTACTGTCATAGGAACACTGGGGCTGCCAACTAGAAGGTTCAAAGAATCTTAGGATTAGAGTTGTAAGACACCTTAGAAATCATCTAAACTAGATTCTTTGTCTTATAGATGCTGGAACTAGATGCCAGAGGATATCAGGGATACTATCAGGGATAGTAAAGAAAGAAATGAACTACTATGTGCTAGGTCCTGTGCTAAATGTTACTTTACAATTATTATCTTATTTGAACATAAAAACAACCCTAAAATGGAGGTGCTATTATTATCCTTATTGTTGAGGACCCTGAGGCAAACAGAGGTTAAGTGATAACTACTAAGTGTCTTAGACCTGACTTTGAACTCAAGTGTTCATGACTACAGGCCCGGACTATCCATTGCACCACCAGCTGCTTCTGTATTCAAATCCTCATTTCCTGACTCTAAATCTAATACTATTGCAACGACTACTCTCTGTCTCTAGAGATGGAGCTGGATATCCTGTCATGGATATCAAACCCCACCTCCCACCAAGTACAGTTCTGGTCCAAGGTCAAAGCACAGGAAATCTCTGGACCATCACTCAGTCCATCTGTACTGTACATCCATGCCCAGTAACAGTCTTTGATGAGATATCAGCAAAATAATTTTTAAATCATTTTTAGCATTTAGTTTACTAAATAAGTTTGCTTTATACCTTACAACAGTAAATTATATCTACTTTCCACAGCTGTACCTAGCAACTTTTTTTAACCAGTGGCAAGCAGCAAATCAACTTTGTTATCGATAATGTAAAAGTAGTGTAAAAAGTAATTAAGCAATTTATTAAAAGTAATTAAGCAATTAATTAAAAGTAATTAAGACTAACTTAGTTGAGTGTGAGAAGAAATTGATTACAATAGTAGCTCATGGATAGGTCTTATCACCAATGTCAGGATCTAGTAGAGTCCTATTTTAACTAATTATTTTGTTAACTTGTCCCAATTTCATGCAACTAGTAAACAGTAGAGGTAGAAATCAAAACCAGACGCTCCTATTGAAAATCCAATGTTCTTTCAGTCAGTCAATAAACTTTATTAAGCACCTACTATGCACCAGGCATTTTACTAAGTTCTGGGGATGCAAAAAGAGTCAAAAGACAGTCTCTTTTTCAAGAAGCTCCCAATCTCATGGGAGAGACAACAAGCAAGAGAAGGCCCTAGAATTAAGAAGGGTTAAATTACAACACACTGCTTCTAGGACTAAGGGAACTTCTTGTCATGGATATCTATTCCTCTCCTCTTCCCTTCCTCCCCATTACAGTCCCAGCCCAAGGTACTACTTTAGTGATCAGTTGTTCTTTATCTGCTAATAGAGTCCATGTGTGTGTTCAGTTTTTGTGCCCTCTGACAAAACACTGGTCACCTGACCCTAGTTGTGGCAGTGCCATGTACCAGAGTTCACATCCATTGCCTGATTCAGTTTCAAGTTTCTATGTCTCTTTCTCTGTCTCCCAGGGGAGGTGATGCAATGAACACTATAGATATCACCAAAAAGCCATGGAGAAGTGCTAACGGCTTTGGAAGAAAATAGATGTTAGTTGAAAGAATCAGCCATTTGATCTCTGACTTAAATATTGCTAAAGATATCTCTTCTAGATTATTGGAGGATTCCTCTAACCCCAAAGTATTAACAGATCCCTCAAGGAAGTCTATTTCTATTGTAAAATAATGATAAAAACCATTATCTTTATTGCTGTCATCATCATCATCATTAAATAATACAGCCAACAGACCATTAGTGACTAAAGAGAGTTTCAAGAGATGGTGTATTTCTAGACTCTGTTTGATGCAGCAATTAATGAGAACTTATACAAAATTAATTCAAATTGATCTGTGCAATAAATGAAAGCATTGCTAAACAAATGGAAAACTACTTGAAGGAGCATAAATTGAGGGCAATGATAAATATGAAAAGAGGCAGGGATGCAGTGGGGCATTACTGAAATGAATGTTATTTATTACAGGAGATTAATTTAAAAAAAATGTTCCTGCAACGAAGTCTTTGAAAGAACACCCAATATAAAACATAGCTCTCTAAGTGAGATCTAGTTTTAAGAACTTAATTGGAGATTTTAAAGGGGGGACAGCATCTTAATTAAATGTAAAGATGATGATAAATTGAGAAATGTACATACTAATGTGAACAGAGATCTTAAGCAAAGGGTGCTTGAATCAATATAAATAATGGTTTATAAAATACAAACATTCCTTAAAGGGAGATATTTGAAAAATATTAATTGCAAACTCTCTCCCCCTGGAACTTCCCTCCTTCATTTAGCTTGAGCAAGAAGAAGAGGCTGAGAGTGGATCTGGAGCTTCCAGTGTATAGCTGAATAGGAGCTATATCAAAAAAACAGAGTTAGGCTGAAATCAAAAGAAAATGCACCCACAAGGCAAGTTGGTGTTTCCACTAACGGATACTTCACAACAGACTAGATCAAAGCTTGGAATATTTCAGAGTAGAGTTCATCTCCAAATCCTAAAGATTTGATGGAAACCATGATCTGATCTTTCAATCCACAGCCTGCCTCTGGCTAGGTTGCTCATATTTGGAGTGAGTAGTGGCTAGGTAAAGGAGTCTTGCATCACCTCCAAGTCAGCTGGGAAGTTCTGATCACAAGCAATAACACTATAAATTTAGAAATTCCAGAGTAAAGAGATCTTTGTGATATAGGATGGTCTGTAAGCAAAGAGTGCATTCTATCATGTCTTGAGGTGTGTTTGCCATTTCATGAATATAATCTTTCTTCTTTTTTAAATTTTCAATTTTTTTCTTATTCCAAACTTATAAAAACCAGATAGAATGAGAGTGTCTACATACATTATGCAACAGAAGGAGGTGATTACATATGAAACACGTGAGTCTCTTACATGCAATGATTGCTTAAAATTCATGAATATAATCTTTCAATAAGGTCATAAAAAAGCAAGGCAGCATGATGTAGTGACCTCAGAATCAGGAAGACCTACACTCAAGTCCTCCCTCTGCCATATATAGATTCTATAAATCTGATCAAATCTCTGAACCTTTTAGGGTCCCCAAGTAACTCCAAGACTATAAATTGCAGAATGCTTGGTAATTTGCATCAGTAGAGGAAGTTTCCTCACTAGGAGTTTTCCTTCATTAATGAAATAATGTTTGCTCAAGAAATATCTATACTTTAAAAATAAGAAAGTGGATTTCCTCTATGATATTCAAATATAACACAGATGCCCTATAGATAGGCAAGTTCTCTAGATACTCCCCTCTATAAATAACATGATGCTAATTACATTGAACCCAGATCCCAATTAAGCTTCTTCAATGGGATCCCTGATCTCTTGTATTTATTTATAATTACTCTTTTTATGTTTGTTTTGGATATATTTGTAAATGGGGATCTGGTACATAAGCAGAGCACCTGAGATAACATTTCGTCATGTAAAGAAGCTAGGAAGCTTGCTTCTGGAAGATGAGTAGCTTAACAACCCACAAAGGAAATAACAAATGAATGAAAACTGTATATTGCCCGGATTATGGCAGCTCACTCAATGGGCAGCCCATTATGCTAGTCATAATTCTCAGATAGGCCCTTCAGATGGACACAGAATTGATTGGGAGAATAGAGGGTTGGATAGTGTTGGGGAAACTGTTTAACTCTTTCAATTATCCCAAGCTATTTTTCCCTGAAGATCATCTTTTTAACTTCAATGTGTGTCTGTTAACCTTTGCTGTGCCCATGAGGCATGGAATCCTTCAGTCTCTGAAGAATTGAAAAGAAGTTAACCAAATGAGTTATGAAAAAGAATATAGTGGGTGTGAGGAAAATTCAACCCCATTACAAGTAGAGAATGATGAATAAGTGGAGTAAAGAACTTCCTTTCAAAAATGTGGGAGGAAAAAGATGACTGGTCATAGGGTGAGAGTGAAAGACAATCCATGAAAAGGCTGTGTGTTTCACTGATATCCTCGTGATAGTAAGAAGAATCAAGGAAGGACCACATAACATTGGGCTCTCTCCTGTGATCACCCAGGATTCATTGGCATGGATGGATTGTAGTCTGTACCACTGGAGGGAGCCACCATCTCGATGAAGTGAAGAGAGCCCTGAGTATTTTTTAAATCTTAATTTAAATTTTTAAATAAATATTTCATTAGTGCCTTAAGAAAAAAATAATATCATAGACTCACTGAGCTAGAACTGAAAAAAGAAGATCCAATCTGATACTTTTCATTATACAGATGAGGGATCCAAGTCTAGAGAAGTAAAAACGACCCACCAGGAGGTCATACAACTAGTTCCAAAGCAGAGACAACACTATAGAATCTAGGCCTTCTAAATTCCATTCCAGAGCTCTTAGCCTGGATCTGTGCTAAGGCAATGAAGCACTGAGTTGCATTGGGCCTGATAGCATCTCCATTTGCTTCTAGTCAGTCTTTAGCTCTGATAGGTTCAGATAGATGCTAGAGCTGAACTACCCAGAAGATACATGAATCTACAAACCCTAAATTATCCTAAGAGACCCCTCAGTTCTCCCCCAAAGAGACTAGGCATCATTCAAGTGGCCCTACAGGCAATTGTCTTTTGTGTAGTTAACACAGTGTCTCAACACATTGTTGACACTTAATAAGTTCTGGTTGATTGATGAACTGATTAGACTTGGCTCAGACCAGACCCACAAGTTAAGTGACTTGCCCAGTCACACAGCTAATAAGTGTCTGAGGCCTGACTTGAACTCAGAAAGATAAGTCCTCCTGTGTCCAAGCCCAGTGCTCTGTGCTCTGGCACCACTTGGCTGCCCCATAACAACAAATACCGAAATTGATTGATTAAAACTTGGTTCTGATGAGACCTGCTTTCTACAGGGTCTTTCTTAATTCTCCCAACTGCTAATGCCCTCCCCTACTTCCCTCTCAAACTACCTTGTATTTCACTCTCTTGTATTTATTTATAATTACTCTTTTTATGTTTGTTTTGGATATATTTGTAAATGGGGATCTGGTACATAAGCAGAGCACCTGAGATAACATTTCGTCATGTAAAGAAGCTAGGAAGCTTGCTTCTGGAAGATGAGTCAGAGAAATGCTTTGTACCAACCATGAGGCCTACATGGCCATGCTATAACTGGTTCCAGTCAGCTAACTATGTTTCAAAGAGGAGGCACTTTCGTTGGCTCCATGGGTATTCAGAAAGGCCTATCAGCTTCAGCCACTTCCTCTTTTCTCTCATTTGTTCCTTGGGTCTCATTTGTTATGTCCTTAGCTATTGGTGTCCAGGTGAGGGACCAGCCCTATCTATGTAAAACCTCAGGGACTTCCTCTTCCTCAGAGCCTTTGTAGACCCTAAGAAACAGGCCTTAATACCTGGTCTTTTTCTTTCTTCTTTTCCATTCTTGGTAAAGGGAGTGGAATTTCCAATCCTAGAGGTTTCAAAAGATATGGTGAATAAGTCACAGGTCTCTGGGATCTGGAGGACAGTCGAGACTTCAAGCCAACATAGCATTGATGCTCCCAAGGAGCAAGGAGAGAACTTTGGAGGCGACTGTCTGTGATGTGGATCCAAAGGGGCCCTAACAGCTAAAACATCATATTAAGAGTTGATTTTCCAGTACTTTGTGAAGCCCCTAGTTTATTCTCTAACCTGAAGGCATTCTAAAGTCTCTTCCCTTATCTTGAAATACCATAAAACTTCCCCCTTGTCCTAGACCGTGGAATTCCTTGTCTCCCCCCATGCTGGATCATTAAATTTCCCGTCTCCCTTATCTTGTGTCATCGTCTTCCTTGTTCTGTCTGTAAGTCTCCAACCCCAATTAGAAATTCTAAGATTACATCACCATCCTACAGGCTCTCTGTCTATATAAGTCTGGTCCATTTCCTATATCAGTGCCTTTGTTCACCTCCTTTATAAGTCTCAGGCCCACATGCTTTTGCATCAATAAAGCACCCATTAGCTAAAGAGAAGGTCTAAGTGAAATCTTTCAAAATCTGAACCAGGTCTGCCAACTCTGACCTCAGCAGTCTGAACCTGGTCCAGATGAAGCTGAGATGAGAATTCATCCAAGTACCCATGCTGCTTTTGGACTTGAACTTAGCAAGATTGATGATTGGAATGATGAGGACAAGGATGATAACATGTATATAGTGCCTACTATGTGTTGTGTTTTACAAATATATTATTTGATCCTTAAGGCAGTCCTGGGAGATAGACGCTATTAAGATCAATGCTATAGGGAGCAGAACCAAGATGGCAGCATAGAAGCAGGAAATTCTGTGAGCTCCCCCCAACAACCACCTCAAACACCTGTAAAATATGACTCTAAACAAATTTTAGAGCTTCAGAACCCACAAAGTGATAGAGAGAAACAAATCTCCCTCAGAAGGCAGCCTGGAAGGCCTACAGGAAGGGTCCATCGAAGTGCACCAGAAGCAAAGCACAGTCCTGGGTGAGCCATGGGTTTATTTTTTCTTGCTTTTTTTTTTGGAGGGCAAGTTGGCCAAGGTCACACGGCTACTTTTTTTGTGTGTTAAGTGTCTGAGGCTGAATTTGAACTCAGGTCCTCCTGACTTCAGGGCTGGTGCTCTATTCACTGCACTACCTAGCTGCCCCCAGCCATGGGGTTTTGGCCTCAGGGCAGCCCCAACCAATGGCTGCCCAGAGCAGACTTCAGGAGAGTGAATCACCAGCAGCTGTGGTGGTTTCCAGACTCCTCAACCCATAAATGCCAAAGAGGGAGTGAAAGGTCAGTTGGGAACACTGTTGGAAAGGAAGGGCATGGTCCAGCCCCTGCCCCCAGGGTGACAGGTGGTGGAGGCATGACAGCTGCAGCTGCTGCCCAACATGGTTGACTCCAGAGCTCCTGGCCTGCAGATCATAGAAGAACTAAGCTACCATTCAGAGAGTAATTGCACTTGTTTTAACTTGCTTGTATCTGGACTGTGGTCTTGGGTGCAGGTCCTAGGGTGTTTGGCCAGTGGGACAAAGCTTATGGGGGCTGCAGAGAAGGTGCCTCCTAATAGCTCCAGCAGCTGCAAAAACTCCAGCAATTTGGGACAAAGCTTTCCTCTCTGGAAGCAGAGTTCTACTGTGGCAAAGAGTAAAAGTCAACTAACTGACTGGCAACATGAGCAGGCAGAGGAAGCAGAGCAAGCACAGCAATCAAACCTTAGATTCCTTTTTGGGGGACAAAAGGGATCAAAGAATGGAATGGGAGGAAGACAATGATGTCAGAACTCCTGCACCAAAAGCTTCCAAGAAAAATATGAATTGGTTACAGGCCATGGAGGAGCTCGAGAAGGATTTTGAAAATCAAGTAAGAGAAGTGGAGAAAAATTGGGAAGAGAAATGAAAATTCTGCAAGAAAATCATGAGAATTGAATCAGCAATCTGACTGAAGAAAATAACACCTTAAAAAATAGACTAACTCAAATGGCAAAAGTGGCCCAAAAATCCAATGACAAGAATGGCTTAAAAAGATGAATTTGCCAGATGGAAAAGGAATTTCAAAAGCTCACTGAAGAGAATAATTCCTTCAGAATTAGATTGGAGCAAATGGAAGCTAATAACTTTATGAGAAATCAAGACACAATAAAAAAGATCCAAACAAATGGAAAAATAGAAGGCAACTGACCTGGAAAATAGATCCAGGAGAGATAATTTTAAAATAATTGGACTACCTGAAAGCCATGATCCAAAAAAAGAACCTGGAAATCATCCTTCAAGAAATCCTCAAGGAAAATTGCCCTGATATTTTAGAACCAGAGGGCAAAATAGAAATTGAAAAAATTCACCAATCACCTCTTAGAAAATGATCCCAAAAGGAAATTCCTAGGAATATCACAGCCAAATTTCAGAGTTCCCAGGTCAAGGAGAAAATATCACAAGCAGCCAGGAAGGAACAATTTTACTATTGTAGAAACAGAATGAGGATAACACAAGATCTAGCAGCTTCTACATTAAGGGATCAAAGTGCTTGGAATATGATATTCTGGAGGTCAAAGGAGCTAGGATTAATACCAAAAATCACCTACCCAGCAAAACTGAGTATAATGTTTCAGGGGGAAATATGGTCATTCAATGAAAGAAGGACTTTCAAGCATTCTTGATGAAGAAACCAGAGTTGAATAGAAAATTTGATGTTCAAATACAAAAAGCAAGAAAGGTATGAGAAGGTAAAAAGAGAAAAGAAATCATAAGGAACATATCAAAGATGAGCTATTTATGTCCTTACATGGAAAAATGATAATTGTAACTCATGAGACTTTTCTCAGTGTAAGGACAGTTGAAGGGAATATATATATACAACATATATGTTTATATAGGAGGGTATACATGTATACAAACACTTATTGAGTGTGTGTATACATGTGTACAGGTATACATAGACAGGGGGCACAGGATTAGTTGAATAGGAAGGGATGATATCTAAAAAATAAAATTAAGAGGTGAAAAAGGAATATAATGAGAGGAGATGGGGAGAGACAGAATAGGGTAAATTGTCTCATATAAAAGAGGCAATAGAAAACTGTTACAATGGAGGGGAAGAACAGGAAGCCAAAAGGGAATGGGTCAACCTTACTAAAATTTAATTTAATAAAAAAAGGAAAATATTTAAATTTTTTTTTAAAAAGATCAATGCTATATAGGAAATGAACTAAGTTTTGAGCCTACTACCCCAGAGACTTGAGTGATATAAGGGATATCATGTCCCAAGGTGTTGGAGAAGCCATTTATACATTTGTTATTTCTAGATATATGAAATAGATGGTACAGTGGATAGAGCATTTCTAGGAGTCAGGAAGATCTGAGTTCAAATCCAGCCTTTGACCATTGCTAATTGTGTGATTCTGGGCAAGTCAGTTAACCCCTATTTGCCTTGGTTTCCTCATGTGTAAAATAGGGGTAATAATAGTATCTCCATCCCAGGCTTGTTGTATTGAGAGTTATATAATGAATGTATATGCAGAGCCCATATCAGATTGTACACCATCTCAAGGAGGAGAGAGGAAAAAGAGAGACAAAATTCGGAACTCAAAGCTTGTGGAGCTAGCTGAATGTTATAAACTAAAAATAAAGAAACAAATTTTTAAAAAAGAGAAAATTTTAGTTCTTTTTTAAAGAAAGCTACACAGCAAACTCTTCTCTTTCTAGTCTGACTCGTTTTCCAGGTAGCATTAATTAGCCTATTGGAGGAAGTGACAGTCAGTCTTCTTCAGGTACTTTTGATACTATTTCCTTCTGTTAGCGTGTTTGTCAACTCTCTTCCCATCAGTTCTAAGGCTCAAATGAGAGAGAAAAGTTAAAGTGCTTAGCACAGTGCCTGGTACATAGTAAAATCTATATAAATGTTAGGTATTATTATTATGATATCTTTGTGAAAATTGATCAATGTTCAGTGATTAAGTGGGATTTGGGTACTAGTCACTGTCCCTTCAACAATGAGGATAACATATCATGTTGGTGGATTGGTTGATTGATAAATTGATTGATTGACTAGAAAAACAAAAACAAAGCTTGCAATTCTTCTGATTAGCTCAGAGAATTCAGGGATTCTAGAAGGAGACCCACAAGAAACTGAAAAGGAACTTGGGTACTGGGCATCCATCCATGAAAGGATTTCTTGTTTTTCTTTTTTCTTTTTTCCTCAATTTCTTCTCTAGTCTCATTCCCTCAGCATCAACCTTCTCAATCATTCCCAAGACATAATATTATTCTAGCAAAGATTATGGTAATTAGCAAAGCTCAGAGTAACAGAGGCTTGAAATTCCAAGAACTTTCCATTTGATAAACCCATTATGTTCTTTCTATGAACAGTTCCCATCAGAACTGCTATCAGTTCCTACCAGAAATGAGAAGCCTGGTGGTGAAGTGGGTAGAGCTTCTGGCCTGGAGTCAGGAAACTCATGATCCTGAGTTCAAATCTGGCCTCAGACACTTACTAGCTGTATGACTCTGGCCAAGTCACTTAACCCTGTTTGCCTCAGTTTCCCCATCTGTAAATGAGCAAGAGAAGGAAAGAGCAAACCACTTAAGTATATTTGCCAAGAAAACCCCAAATGGGGTCACAAAAAGTGAGATAGGACTGAAAAAACAACTGAACAGCAAACAACAAAAATTAGAGGGGTTGTTACAGTCAAAATTTGTTGCTAAGTGAACCATGACCTTTCTCTCATGTTAATGACGTTAAATTTATTCTATGTATCTCCATAAGGCAGAACTAGAGTCAATAAGTGGAAGGTTGAACTTTCTAGAGATTTGTTCAGAAACAAAATAGTCTCTCTTGGAAGGTAATGAGTTTCCTGATACTAGAAGTGTTCGAGAAAAGAATGAATTTTTAAAAGGGAAAGGGAAGGGAAGGGAAAGGAAGGGAAGAATGGATGCCCACTTGGGAAGGCTTTAGTAGTGTATTGGGTGTTGTTGGAAAAACTGATTTCTAACGTCTTTTTCAATGCTGAGAATCTTTGGTCCTAGGATTCTGATTAAGATCTTAAAATATAAGTTAGCCACATGATGACCTGATATGGTTTTCACATTCTCTTTTCTCAAAATGAGAAAATAACTAGGAAAGTTCCTCTGGATCTTTTCTTTAGGTTTTCAGGATCTTTCCTAGGTGAAAGTGGTCCATGAATGTAGATGCAAGTACCATTCCATGAATACTTTGTATTATCCCAGGGACACATTTCTAATCCTCTGGAAAATGTTTCTTAGAGTGCTGTGAGCACTCTGCTATTGAAGAATCATTGAAAGCTGACAAAGGAGGGGCTGCCAAGCCCCAGAATGAGTTTTGAGGGAGACTATGGTATCACCTTTCCTGGGGGTCTCTAAGAATAGCAGAGCCAGGTTTATGAGTATCAGGGATAGGCTAAATGCAATCCTGCCATGATCAGGACCATTCCAACCCTGGTAACCTACAGCTCTATGACGTGACCCTGGATGCACTCACCTAGGGATAAAATCAACAGATAGTCATCATTGGGGATATGCCAGTACCAGAAAGGTGGCAATTGTTTATTCTTCCCACCCTGACTGGTCATTCTCAAGCAATGGGCAGGCCTTAATTAATGTTCATTGAATGACTTGCATTTGTCTTATACTTGAGCCCTAAATAAAACTGGGAGTTAGGTATAGTAGAAAGACTCTATAGAGGAAAGAGTCAGACAAAAGACCTAAGTAAAATCGTGGCTTTACCACTTAGGATAGTACTACAAGGCTAAGTCACTGGCTCTCTGAGCCCAGACCTCCTCATCTGTAACATGGAGAGAGAATAATATTCATATGATTTACTCCATAGGGTTATGGGGACTCAAATGAAATCATAGGATCATAGATCCAGAACTGAAAGGACCTTAGAGGCCATCTAGTCCAACCCCTGATTTCACAGAGGATTATAGCTATGGCTTAAACTTTCTGGATCACACAAGGAATTAGTAATAGAGCTTGGCTTTACTCAGGTCCTCTAAATGTAATGTTCTAACTTAAATGAAATGCTTTGTGAACCATAAAGTACTATATAAAGTTATGGTTATTATGGTGTTCTTTTTTTTAATCTCACAAATAGCCATCAAGAGAAGGACTCAACTGGGGAGTAGGCAAAAGTCAGGTGGCTCAGGGCTAGAGAATTCTCTTAGTGCTGTCATATACAAAGCTGGAATGTCCATGTGACTGCAAGGACCAGCATAAATTTTGTACATCTCTACACCTAAAGTAAATGAACCTGTCGATTCACAAGACACCTGGATTGAAGGAAAGGACTGCTATTAGTTCCTACCAGAAATGAGAAGTCTGGTGGTGAAGTGGGTAGAGCTTCTGGCCTGGAGTGAGGAAAACTCATCATCCTGAGTTCAAATCTGGCCTCAGACACTTACTAGCTGTGTGACCCTGGCCAAGTCACTTAACCCTGTTTGCCTCAGTTTCCTCATCTGTAAAATGAACTAGAGATGGAAAGAGCAAAGTACTTTAGGATATTTGCCAAGAAAGCCCCAAATGGGGTCACAAAGAGTGGGACAGTACTGAAAAACAACTGAACAGCAAACAACAAAAATTAGAGGGGTTTATTATGTTTCAGTGCATGTTCCAGGCACTGTTCTAAGCACTTTATAAATTTTATCTCATTTGATCCTCACAACAAACCTTGGTGTTCAGTGCTATTACTTCTTCCATTTTACAGTAGGGGAAACTAAGGCATGCAACAGTTAAGTGACTTATCTAGGATCACACAGGTAGTAAGTGTCTGAGACTGGATTTTAACGCAGGTCTTCCTGGGAGCAGGTTCACTGCTTTACACTCTTTGTATCTGCTGGGTCACCTAGCTTCCTGAGAGTATGTTGCCGTCCAGACGCACCAAGAAGGATATAGGAGTCAAGACTGAAATTCAATTCAACTCAATAAACATTTAACTATGAACCTACTATGTGCCAGGTGCCATACTTAGTACTGGGGATACAAAAAGAGCCAAAAGGCAGCCCCTGTCCTCCAGGAGCTTATAATCTACTGGGGGAGAAGAATCCCAAGCTCTGTCATAGGAAGGGATTTCATGCTTCTCAGCATACCCTCCTGTTCTCAGGCACCAGGGGCCTTGCTACATCAGATCCTTGCTTGGCATGGCTAGGTGGCTTAGTGAATAGAGCACCGGCTCTAGAGTCAGGAGGACCTGAGTTCAAATACGGCCTCAGACACCTAACACTAGCTGTGTGACCTTGGGCAAGTCACTTAACCCCAATTGCCCGGCCTTCCCCACTCCAAAAAGACAAAAAAAAATACATCAGACCCCTGCTTGACTGGGCTCCCCCTCTTTGTTAAATGCCTGATGCTCCAGAACTGTCTACACAACCATCTTATGATGATTATAAAAAATAATCTGTTCTGTGGTTCATACTAGGCAAAGGCTGATTGTCATGAATTTGTTTCAAAACCTTGCATGATGCAAAAGGCCCAGATATACTTTAGAGAATTTTCTTGATTCTTTTAAGTTTCTATTTAGAAAAACTAAGAAATTCTGTGCATGGCATTACCCACTACTTCCTACTCAGAATGAATGAATGAGCATTAAGTGCTTACCATAATAAGGAAGGAAGGCAGTCTCAGTTCTCAGTCGCTAGATTTACAGAAGCTCAGAAATGGAAGAATCTTCAGAGCTCATCTAATTCATTCCATTCCCAAATGTTGTTGTTGTTGAGTAGTTTCAGTCCTGTCTGACTCTCTCTTCATGACCCCATTTGGGGTTTTCTTGGCAAAGATATTGGAGTGGTTTGCATTTCCTTTTCCAGCTCATTTTATAGATAGGGAAATTGAGGCAAACAGGGTTAAGTGACTTGCCCAGAGTCATACAGTTAGTAAGGGCCTGAAGTCAGATTTGAACTCTGGAAGATGAATCTTTCTGACTTCAGGCCTGGCATGCTATACACTATCCCACCTAGCTGCCTCATTCCCAAATACTCCCTGTCTAATATCCCTGACAAGGGATCATTCAATCTGCTTGAAGAATTCTAAGTGTTGGGGAGCCCTGTACCACCCAGAAGAAGTTCAATCCACTTCTCATTAGTTCTAATTGTCCTCTGCTAAGCTATCATATTACATTGTACTATATCACACACACACACACACACACACACACACACACACACACACACACACACACATAGTTTTTTCAAAGAATAAAACAAAAAAGACTTCTGGATAAGTATTTATTTTTCTGAAAGAATATTCGTCTCTAGTCTCTTTGAACCCCAAATATGAGGGTTCATTCAGAAAATCCCTGACCATCCAATTGAAATGCTGAGTTAAGAATGTTGTTATTCACTAATGCATTATTGGTGGAGTTGTGAACTGATCCAACCATTTTGGAAAACAATTTGGAACTATGCCCAAAGGACTATAAAAATGTGCATACTCTTTCACCCAGAAATACTGCTTCTAGGACTGTATCCCAAAGAGATCATAAAAAAGGAAAAAGGACCTGTATGTACAAAAATATTGATGGCAGCTCTTTTTGTGGTGGTAAAGAACTGGAAACTGATAGGATGCCCATCATTTGGGGAATGGCTGAACAAGTTGTGGTATATGAATGTAATGGAATACTATTGTGCTATAAGAAATAATGAACAGGCAGACTTTAGAAAAACCTTGAAAGACTTATATGAACTAATGCTAAGTGAAATGAGCAGAACCAGGATAACACTGTACACAGTTACAGCTACATTGTGTGATGAGTCTTTGATAGACTTAACTCTTCTTAGCAATGCAAAGTTCTAAGACAACTCCAAAAGGCTCATGATGGAAAATGCTATCCACATCCAGAGAAAGAATTACAGATTCTGAATGCAGATCAAAGCATACTATTTGCTTTTTCTCTTTTTTGCTTTTTTTTCCCCATGGTTCATTTCATTGGTTATAATTCTTCTTTACAGCATGACTAATGTGAAAATGTGTTTAATCAAATGTATATGTAGAGTGCATATTCGATTGCATGCCATTTTGGGGAGAGGGAAGGGAAGAGAGGGAGAAAATTTGGAACTCAAAAGCTTGTGAAACTGAATGTTGTAAACTAAAAATAAATTAATTAATTTTTTAAAAAAGAATGTTGGGGGTGGAGCCAAGGTGGTGGCATAGAAGCAGGAAAACTCCATGAGTTCCCCCCATAACCACCTCAAATACCAATAAAATATGACTCCAAACAAATTTTAGAGCTACAGAACCCACAAAGTGACAGAAAGAAACAAATCTCCCCCTGAAGGCAGCCTGGAAGGCCTACTCTACTGCCAGGGTCCATCATAGCATTATGGGAACCAAGCCCAGCCCCACATGAGCCCACAGTTTTAGCCCCTAGGCAGCCCCAACCAGCAGCAGCTGGAGCAGACTTAGGGAGAATGGATCACCAGAAGCTGTGGCAGTTTCCAGAATTATCAACCCATATATGCCAAAGGCAAAGTAAAAGATTAGTGTGGAACTTTGTGGAAACAGGGGGTCTGAGAGTGCAGTCCAGCCACTGCCCCCAGGGCGAGAAGGATAAATGCTGTGGAGCCCCAGAAGCTGTGCAGCTGCCTCCACATGGCTGCTTCAGAGCTCCTGGGAGACCAAGCGGCCATTCAGAGGATAATTCCTCTTACTTTAACTTGATTGGATCTGGATTGCTGTTTTGGGTGGAGGTCCTGGCCTCTGTGGCTAGTGGGCCAGAACTTGTGGGGGCTGTAGAAAGGGCACCCAACTAATAGTTCCAGCAGTTGTGAAGACCCCAGCAATTTGGGACAAAGTTATCCTCTCTGGAAGCAGAGTTCTACTATGGCAAAGAGCTCCAAAGTCAAGTAATTGACATGGCAACATGAGCAAGCAAAGGAGGCAAAGCAAGCACAGCAATCTGACTTTGGATTCCTTTTGTGGGGACAAAAACGATAACTGTAACTTATGAAACTTTTCTCAGTATGAGAATAGCTGAAGAGAATAGAAATGTATGTATATATACATAATATATGTGTGTGTACATACATATTTATGTCTGTATAGGAGGGTATATGGGCATATGAATACATATGTGAATGTGTATATATATGTGTACAGGTATACATAGACAGAGGGCACAGGACCAATTGAATAGGAAGGGATGATATTTTAAAAATAAAACTAAGAGTTGAGAGAGGAATATAATTAGAGGAGATAGGGAGAGACAGAATAGGGTAAATTACCTCATGTAAAAGAGGCAAGGGAAAACTATTACAATGGAGGGGAAGAATAGGAAGGCAAAAGGGAATACGTCAACCTGACTCTCATTGGATTTGGCTTAAGGAGGGAATAACATACACACTAAATTGGGTATCTTACCCTACAGGAAAGTAGGGGGGAAGGGGATTAGAGGGGGGATGATAGAAGGGAGAGCAGATTGGGGGAGAGGATAGTTAGAACACTTTTGAAAAGGGACAGGGTCAAAGTAGAAAATAGAACAAGTGGGAGGTGGGATAGGATAGAGAGAAAAATAGTCAGTCTTTCATAATATATCCACTATGGAAATGTTTTACATAACTACACATGTACAACCTATATTGAATTGCTTATCTTCCCAGTAAGGGTGGGTGATGAGGGAGGAAGGAAAAGAATCTGGAATTCAAAGTTTTAAAATCAAATTAAAAAAAAAAAGAATGTTGTTAATCTCTGTATATCTCTCTTTCTTCCCCTTTATGTGTCTATCTCTCTCTCATCTTTCTTCCTATGTCTCTATCAGTCTTTCTAAGCCTGTCTCTCTACATTTCTTTGCTCCTGCATCTCTGTCTCTCTATTTCTCTGAGTTTCTGTCTGTCTGTCTTTCTTTGTGTCTCTTGCCATCCCCACTCTCCTATCCTCCTGCATGAATGCCTTTGATCAATAGGAGTGGGAGAAAAAAAAGGGGGGGGGAACCAAACATTTGCTACATTATTATTACTGATAATGGAATGTGTATTGGATATTTCTGGCTTAACTGGCAAACTAATCCATATTAAAGGATTAACGGATGGTAATGAGCTCATTTGTTGCCCCCCTCCCAGATAACTGTAATGGAAATGCAAATTTAAAGATCTTCCCTGCCCCTAGGCTAAAGTGCACCTGAAGCCTGGGGTGGGAGGCTTGTTTTTCAGTAGATACTTCTTGATTGGCCAGTGAGTCAACAAGGTTGTTACATTCTCTGAGCCAGGAGAAGGCTATATAAGCCCTGATGTGTAGCTTTGTTTTGGGGGCTCACTTTGAGAAGTGTTCTGTGATTTGATCTGGCTTCTGGGAAGCTGTTGTCCAGGGTTGCCCCGAATTTGAAAAACCCAGATGTTGATTGGGTATGGATGTAATGGCTGGACAGTTTGGAAAGCTGTCTACTTGATCTGTTTCTGTCTTGATAATTCTGCCTGTACACTTTGAAGTTCGGGGTGCTGACCTTTTTCCCCTGAACAAGGTAAACGATATATGTCTTACTGATTAAAGTAAGCTTGTTAACCCATTTTGAGTTGCTTTCCTTTAACAAAGCAGATCCAAGAACCTGTGGTGGCGGCAAACCCTGAGGACGCTTGGGGTGCTTGCTGCTACAGTAACCTATTTGAATTTTAACAGCCCTTCTCTCTCCCTACTTCCACCCTCACTTCCCCAGAACAACACTCTAAACTGAAGGAATGCTTCCCTAGGCATTGCATTTACCACAAGGTAGACAGCACTAGGAGTGCAGGTCCACTCAGACCATGTAAGCATCTGCCTTGCCCCTGCAAACAAGAGACATGGAGGATATGGAGCTGTGCATGAATCTGAAGGAGATAAATGGGAAAGTCCATCGGAATTCAGGAATTCTGTGTCAATAGGAGCTCAGAAATAACAGTCAGACTTAAATAACAATGTCTAGGAAGAGATCTGCACCAGATTTTTCTCTCCACCAAAAGGAGTGAGGGAGGGACTCGAGGCTAAGTGATAGTCAGCTTCAGTTCAACTCAAAGACAGTTTTTGTTGATTCTTATACAACCTCTAGCTCCATTAATGTTGATAGACATCTTAGCTGGTCCTGGATAAAGGATGAAAGAATGACAGAGGATAGCATCCTTTTCCTTATCCATTCCTCTATGCCTTTGACCTAGGAAGTGTCCGGGCGGTAGTCTGAGAACAGCTCACAGCTCAACAACCCAAGGATGATGATTTAGAAAAATTTTATGAAGGAGGAAGGCCAGGTAGGTGTAAGAGCTTCATTACCTTATTTTGCAGATAAGAGGCAGCAATGGCACAAGTGTAATGGATAGAGAATAGCTTCAGAAGCAGGAAGAAATGAGTTGAAGTCCCATCTGTGACATACATTATCTGTATGATCCTGGACAATTACTAATCATTCAGTGTCTCCAAAGCTATAAGAAGATGGTAGTACAGTACAAAAAAGCACTGTCTCTGCAGTCAGGAAACCTGGATTCTAATCCCCTACTTTACTGTTATGTTACTTTGGGCAAAGCACTTAAACTCTGTGCCTCAGTTTCCTCATCCATAAAATGAGAGGGTTGGACTGGATACCCTCTGAGGTCCTTTCTAGATCTGGATCTGTGGTCATATGAAGCCAGCCTATGGTTTCAGTTGCAGAGAGGTTGCTAACCTGTTCCCTCCTTCAGTAAAATCACAGATTTGTTGTTGGGTTTTTTGTGTGTTTTAATTTATTTATTTTCATAGGTAAGTAAGTTGGACTGTCTATACCAATGGCATTTCAGGTTTCTTTTTTTTTTTTCAGATGAGAAAGTGGAATTCAGAGCCTTAAGCAACCTGCCCCAAATGATATTGTTGGTAAGTATCTGAACTGGCTTCTGATCCAGTGATTTTCCCACCACACCAGGCTGGCTGCACAGCAGGGCTCCCATGATGCTGGGATCCCCTGTATACACCATTATTTCTCACAACTGCTTCTGCTTAGTCACCACCAACAGCCACCACCTCCCCTTAGGTGAATGGATGAGGGGAAGGGCAGGATTTTCCATCTGAGGTCTGGGCCTGTCCCCAAGGACACCAGTGTGCTCATGGCCTCGAGCTGAACTATAATTAATTGCCATTAATGTAAATGAACATAGTCACTTTTCAGGTACTTTAATATAGCATCTTTATTGGGAGAATATTTCTTTCATTGACAGTAAGAAAAGCCTCTCTACAGCATTATATCATGGTTCAGTCTAAATGTACAATCTGTGCCTAATAGCCACTCTAAATATAACTCTCCACACCGCAGGGATCAGATTTAGAGGGGAAAGTGGAAGTGGAACCAGATGCTGATTTAAGTGAAATATCTTTAAACACTCATTCACCTCTACCTACAGCAGCAGAGAAATTTAGATAGGGAAAAGGAGGAAGAGGCCAACTTTTTTTTTAAATTTTAAAATCATTTTTAAAAACTAGCTTTTCCCAGGCATAATGCAAATTAGCTGCAGACTTAAAAATAGCCACCCCAAAGGTGGAATGTCTAACCCTTGTCTGCAAGTTGAATGGAAGGTGCTAAACATGAGCTCTCACAGAGGGGAATCACTGAGTTCACAGCAGGTGGAATGAGGCCTCACATTGGAAATCTCCCATTCTAATCAATTAGACAAAGCACCTACTATATACAAGAAAAGGGGGCATTCAGAAGTAGCAGAATGAGCAGTCTCGACACAGGAAAACCTGGGTTCAAGTTCCGCCACTGATATATACTGGGTAGTGTAACCCTAGGCAAGACCCTTGACCTCTCAGTTCCCAAGCAATTCACAAAGGTCCTATGTTGCAGAGCAGATATTAATGTGCCATCTGCCTTGGTTAAAAAAAAAGTCTTTTCATTTTCCCTTCAAATTAAATTACAAATTCAAAAAATTATTGTTCAAGGCACTGAGTTAAGCATGGATATACAAAGACACAAATATTAACAGTCCTTTCCCTCAACAGGCTTAGATTCCACTAAGGAACGTGTACACAATTAAGAAAATTAAAAGGATAAAAAGAATAATGAAAAGTAAATCCAAAAAGAAGGGAGTTCTAATAAAGGTGGGGGGGGGAGGAGGAATGTGTAACATAAACAGTTTGAGAGACATAATTTCTAGGTAATCAATTATTTTATTAATTATGGCTAGTGAGTAATTAATAAAAGGATGGTCATTTGGCCATTTTTCATAAATCAAAAAAATGAAATGTAACAGGCCTCTCAATACTTACATGCCGTTGGAAGAGTGGGTGTTCCCAACAGGTGGCATTCAACTCTGATTGGTTAACAATCAATAAAAGAATGAATAATGAGAGGTGGGCTTATTCCAATGAGGGGTTGGGGGATGTGACTGATCACTCAGTTCTGGATATAGAGACTTATCTCTTCCCAGACCATCCCAGGCTAGGGCAATCTAGATAAAAGGGGGAATCCCCTTTCACTCAGACCTGTCTGACTAAAACACAATGGGCTGGAATTTACCAGTTCACCTAGACTAGTATTTTCTTCACCTTTTGGTCAGATCACAACTTTCCCAGTTGGATAGGTCTTACCCAAGATTTCATCTTATTATTAGTTCTGTCCTTCAAAGGCTGGCTGAATAAACAACAAGGACTGGTTTCTGAATGAGGAAATAGAAAGGGGAAAAACCTAAGTCCTAATTCAATAATTAGTTATTAATATGAGGGAAATAATAATTTCTCTCAAGTGAAAGACTTGAGGTAGGAGTTAGACCTTGAACTATGCTTTTTGTTGTTATTGTTTTGCTTTTTGGAGGGCAGTTGGGGTTAAGTGACTTGCCCAAGGACACACGGCTAGTTTTTTTGTGTTAAGTATCTGAGGTCAGATTTGAACTCAGGTCCTCCTGACTCCAGGGCCGGTGTTCTATTCACTGTGCCACCTAGCCATCCTTTGAACTATGCTTTGAAGGAAGACAGGAATATTAAGAAGTGGAGATGAGAAGTAGGAGACCACTTGTACACAACAATATGGAGGTAGGAGGTGGAATGTTATATACCAGCAGCAGCCAGCAGACCAGTTTGACTGAGAAAGCAGATGTGGGAAATCATAGTAGAAAGCTTAACACCACACTGAAGGTTTTATCCTAGAAGTAACACAGAGCTGTTGGAATTTTTTTCTTTTTTTTTCCTCTGAACTTAAGAAATAAAACAATCATTTCCATAACAAAGTAGAGCAGAAAAGAAGACTTGCTCATGAAACTGCAAATCTAATATGTACAACTTGTTTTTCTTTTTAAATATATAATAAAGTTATCATGTAACTGCTTTTGAAAATTTTTGATAGACAAAGGAAAAGTCCCATGTGACATGGTCCATGTTTTTAGAAATTTCATCTTGGCATCTGTATGGAAAATGGTTTAGAAAAAAAAGAGATTGTAGTCAGAGATACCAATTAAGAGGCTATTTCCACAATCCAGAAGAGAGGTGGTGAGGGCTTGGAGACTATGTAAGTAGAAAGAAGGGAATGGATGAAAGAAATGGTTGTACAAGTGGAATCAACATAGCATGGCAACTGATTGGGAATGGGAATAACCTAGGGGAAGGGAAAGATTCATGTGTGATTCCAGGTTATGAGCCTGGGAGACTGGCAGGATTGTGATGCTATCAATAGATAGGAAGAAGTTTGGAGAAGGGATGGGTTTGGGAGGAATAATAATGAGACTTATTTTAGACATATTGAATTTGAGTTATCTGCAATCCCTCCAGTTAAAAGTGTCCATCAGGCAACTAGAAAAACAGGAATGGGGTTTATGAGAAAAATTAGGGATGGACTTGTAGAATGGAAAGTCATCTACATAGAGATGATGATTGTAAACCTGGACATTGATGAGATCACCAGGGGAGAGCATATAGACACAGAGGTTCTTAACTTGGGGTCTGTGAACAATATTTTGATAACTGTATTTCAATGCAATTGTTTTCTATTATAGTCTTATGTATTTTGTGCATTTAAAATTATTATTCCAGAGGGTCTATAGACTATATCACACTGCCGAAGCAGCCCGAGACAAAAAAAATAAAAGGTTAAGATTTACCCCTAGCGAAGAGGGAAAAGAGAGCTGAGGACAGAGCCTTGAGAGATTCTTACTCAACTGGGATTACAAAAAAAGAGAAAACTTCCCATTCTCCAAGAACCCAGTCTCTTTCTCATGGACAGGAGGCAAGAAAACCTGCCCATTCTGGAGGGGTCCTTCTCTCCTTATTTCCCTTTCACCCTTGCTGCCTTATTGCTCATTGGAATTGGATGAAAGGGGAGCCCTCTTTTCAATGAGATGGAAGAATATCAGATCTTAATATATGCCCAACCACTGCTTTCTATGGTCCCCCAGACCCCACTTTCTGCCCTATCCTTGCAGCCTAAAATCCTTCTAATCCTTATCCTTATCTTATCCTTATCTAAGGATATCTGGACCTTGCCATCTACCCTGACACAACCCTTCTAGATCAGAAGGGCTTTTCCATCTGCCCTGAAGCTAAACTTTCTTTCATGTGTTATCTCTCCAATTAGACAATGAAATCCTTGTACCCCTAGTGTTTAGCATATAGTAAACACTTAATAAATGCTTTTTAATTCATTCAACCCAGGCAAAGGCATTGGACTTGGAGTCAAGAAGTCAAGAAGACCTCCTACATTATGTTCTTCCTCTGACTTAAAAGCTATGTGACCATGAACAAATCATTTAACTTAAGGCTCATAAGTGACTTATGAACCTTAAGAAACCCCTAAGACTTATTGACTAGTTCTACCCTGATTGCTTATATGTTGAGCTGTTTTTTACTGACAGCACAGAGGCAGACATGAGGTTTTCAGTATTTATAAGGCATTTATTGTTTCAGTGAAAAACCATAGCATTGTTCAGATAACCATACTTCCCTTCAAGAAGATAGCGTAAGATGTCATTTGGGCAATGGCAAAATGCTAAGGGAGATATCGTTGGCTTAGTTGATAGAGCAGTGGGCCCTGAGTTCAAATCCAACCTCAGACACTTACTAGCTATGTGACTCTGAGCAAGTCCCTAAACCCTGCTTGTTTTAATCCATTGGAAAAGGAAATGGCAAACCACTACAGTATCTTTGCCAAGAAAATCCCACAGACAGTACTGGTGTACTTCTCACAAAGAATTGTGAACAACTGAACAATAAAGTTAAAGGAAGAAATAGCGTCTGTGAAAATATTTAGTGGCCCCCAAAAGTTAAGTTCATTAGAACAGACTAATGGAAATAGTATTGACCCCAGGAGTTATAGAACACATCTATAACGAAGTATTCTAGTGTCTGAAACAAACTCAGTGTCCCAATATATGGTTATTCTTGTTTATGGTTGAAGTCATGGGAGTTAAGAAAGACAAGGAACTTTTATTTCAGGGTGTTCTAAAGGGCAGGATTTGGGGTGGAGGATAAGATAATAAGCCATATATTGAGCTTTTTTAGGAGGCAGGAGAGTGACCTGGAGGTCCATCATTGACAGCAACAGGAATCTAGAGAAGTTAGGGTGAGTTTCAAATCAGAAACGTTTATTTGCTGAGTGACAGTAGCAGAGGGAAAGTCTGAAAGCAGCAGTGAGCTGCAAGGTGTATACAGACTTTCCTCTTTTGTCCAATGAGTTGGGGGATGTGAGAGAAAAAGCTGAGGCAGCACTGGAAAGGATGCCAAAGAGAAACTGGTGTCTTCAGGTGAAAACTCAGTTTTGGTAATTACTGGAAGAAGGAAGGAATATGAAAGAAAGAAATTTAGGATGAAGAAGGGTCTGTTAACAATGGAAGGGGGTCCCAAAATCACAGTGGAAAGGGAAGGGATAAGAATAAGGACTGGAGAAAGTTAGAGGGGGGAAGGGGAAGTAACCACAGTGGGCTGACCTTGCTGGTTACTCCATTGCCAATCCCAGGTATTTTGTGTGGCATGGGTCCCCAGACCCAGCTTTCTGCATCTATGAGGAGTCAGGGACTAGGAGAGGGGTATTATGGGTATGATCATGGGACCTAAGGGGTTGAGCAATCAGAGGTGAGAGGTCCCTGCCCAAGCACCACTTAATGGCTATTTTGGGGGCCCTCCTGGCTCAGAGTGAATGTAAATAGTAACTGTTTCTCTTTTGTCCAGCAACCCTAGAGGGTCTTTCCCATCTAGTAAGATTTTTTTTTTAATTAAAGGGGCTATCCTTTGACTCATTTCCTAAAGAGGCCTATTCACTGAATGGGTGTTGCCTCACTTAAAGTGAGTACCTGTGCATCCTGGCCATCTCCAGTCATCTTGATCGATATCTGGCCACCAGACCCAGATGACTCTGACAGAGAAAGTGAGACTGGTAACTTTGCATAACCTTCTCTCAATCAAATCAAAGTCAATTGAAAGTCATGTCATCATTCCCCTGATGTTAAAAGTTCTCTTTGAGAATGAGGGACAAACCACATGCATGTCATCTGACTAAAGGAGAATAGGGAAGGAATGTACTCCCAGTAGATGCTGATGCCTGATGTAAATGCCCAGTGCCGCTTGTTGCCTGAGAGTTTCAGCTCTGATCAGAACACCTGAATTCTAGTTCCAGCCCTGTCATGAAGCAGTTGGCTGTTTTTGGGCAAATAACCTTTCAATTCTATACCTCAGTTTCCACATCTATAAAATAAAGGAGTTGAGCTAGATTCTCTTTAAGATTTTTTTCTAGCCCCAGAAATTTTTAAACTTATGTTGTTATTTTTCAGTCTTTCTGAAAAAATTCCTTCTCCAGCTCATTTTCTACTTGAAACAAGTCCTTCTCCAGATCATTTTATACCTGAGACAAGCAGGGTTAAGTGACTTGCCTAGGATCACACAGCTAGTAAGTGTCTGGAGTAGGATTTGAACTTTGATCTTCCTGACTCCAAGTCAACTATTTGAAGCTATATGTCAACTTATAAAGATCTATGATTTAATCAGTATAGGTACACTCTATACTGATATAAATTTCAACTCCTCCACACCCCAGTAGATGGTTTCATAAGTATCAGTAGCCAAAAACATCTATCATCTATGGCCAGCCTTTCTATGATGAGCCTCTCCAAACTTGGTCAGAGTTGGTCTTCAGGCAACAGTCATTATCTACCTCAAGTTAAAAGTCTGTCCATCTTGGTAATATCTTCCACTGACCTAGTCTTTGAAAAGTGACGGTCACCTATAGAAAGGTAGAGTTTTATGACCTGAGCATTGGATTTGGATTTAAGAAGACTTGAGTGCAAATCCTGCTTCAGATATTTCCAGGCTTTATACCTCTGGGTAAGTTACTGTATCTCTCCAAGTCTCTCTTTTCCGATCTGTAAAATGGTAATAATAATAGGACCTACCTCATAAAGTCATTGTGAAGGTCAAATGAGATAATGTATGTAAAGCAATTTATAAACCTTAAAATGTCACATAAATGCAAGATGATGATGATGATGATGGACCTGATCATCTGAAAGACCCCTTCCAGCTCTTGAATCTATGTTCTTCTGGCCTCCACTCCAAGATGATAAGAGGAGAGGGGGATTTCATTGGGACCTTTAATTCATATCTAAGGGAAATTGAAAAGACCCTACCTCACTTTTCTAGTTCTTTATTTAATTTTCTTGGGAATAGGAGCCATTGGGAAAAAACTCTGAGTATTTGCATCAAGTAAGATGTTCACAAGTAGTGGGGTTAGTACTAGGGCATCTCTAAATCCACTGATCTTCCCACTAGAACCAAGTTTGATGCAAGATCCTGCTGCTTTGGAAATTCTGGAGGAGCAATAAGGCCCTAAGATTCCTCAGCCTCTGCCCAGTGTCTATGGAAATCCTCAAAAGTACCTGGGGTGGTTGGGAGCAGGCAAGCAGAAAGAGCAAAGGCATTAAGAGCTTGATACAAGAATTTCTGTGGATAACGATGATGATGATGCCAGCAGTGTATAAAGAATGGAACTTGGAATCAGGAAGACCCACATTTGAATCAGACACTAGTTGAGTGTGTGAGACTCTGGGCAAAACACTTTACCTCCACCTGCCTCAGTTTCCTCATCTGTAAAATGAGTATGACAGTAGTATCTACCTCACAGGATTGCTGTGGGCATCAAATGAGTTGACATATGAAAACACACTTTGCAAACCTTAAAGCACTCTATAAATGTTAGCTATCATTAATTACGGCAGGGCCAATGCAGTTTTTATGGGCCACCGGAGTTTCTGAAATGATTATGGTAGGACTTGGAGAGCTGAAAGAGTCATGTTTATTGCTCCTCTCCTGTTCTTTCTTCGCCTCCCCATGGTGAGTTTAACAAGGAATAGAAAGCTCAGCCCTCAGAGGGAGCACTTAAGCTCAAAGCAGGGTCATGTGCCTCATCCCTGGGAACCCCCTGCTTTTCCAGCCTACTGGGTAGGGAACTATTTTCAGATGTCCTGGGTATGTAGGCAAGTCCTAGCTTGCATAGCTGGTCCAAATAAAATCCTGAGAACTGGTGATGGTGGATTGGTTTACATAACCAGACAAGACAGAAAGAAGAGACATGCTAATTGAGGGTTTGATGGTAGGCTCATTCTAGATATAGAGGATGCTGTTTAGTAACTGGCTCTCCAACAGCAGGAGAGGTCTAATAAAAATGTCCTGTGTTCAGAGGCTTGGAATAGGAACTCTCTATAAAAGCTCAAAGTTCCCCTCCTATTCCCAGAGGAAATCAACACTTAGTGACTCCATGTGGAGCCAGCCATCAAGGTGAATAGCTTTTTGAAAAATTAATTTTTTTTTAAATTTAGAACTGATAAGATCCAACAAATAAACTAAAAGGAACCCCTGGGACTAACAGAGCATGCTCATCAACATTGTAAAACAATACTTCTTTCTTTCCAAAGCCAGGCTCTCCAAACTAGCTCCATGCTGCTCTAACAGAACTATCCCAGGGGAGCTTTGTTGGTGCAGGAACTATCCTCAAGGTCAAATCACTTGCTCATAGGATCATAGGGCTACAGCATAGAGCTGAAAGGGAACTCAGAGGCCATTTAGTGCAACCACTTTCATTTTACAGATAAAGAAAAAGAGGCTGAGAAGTTAAATTACTTTCTTGAGGTCATACAGGTAAATTGGCAAAGCATGAATTTGAACTCATGTTTATACATTGATCTTTCACAATGCACTTCTTGTGGTGGCAAAGGGGCATAAACAACATAGGCTCAATGTACAGACTAGGTGATAGCTAGACAAATTGTAGTGGTGTGCAATGGAATTACAATAAAGAATGATATATCTGAAGAATTCAGAAAAGCATAAGATGACAGGAACTGATCCAGAATGAAACAATCAGAACTAATGTACACAGCAACTAAAACAATGGAAAGAGAAAAACAAATATTCTATGATTATAACAGAGCTTAACCCAAGTAAGAAAGGAAAAAATAAACCTTTCTACTTTGCAGAAGTGGGACACTGTAGAAGTAGAACATTGTATATACATCCAATGTAGTTCATACATTAATTAGTTCTAATAACCATCTTTTTTTTCCTTCTCTTTTAAATTTCTTGTTACAAGGGATGATTTTCTGAGGAGAGAAGAGTTGTGGGATATATTCAGAAATGAAAGTGATATAAAAACAAAAGATATTAATCATTTTAAAAAGTATATTGCTTGCCTGGCCAAAGATAGGGGAGGAAGAATAGGAGAAGTAAGGGAGAGCAAGTTTTCCCCTTTAAATGGCAATCCCTTTAAGACTTTGTTGGGCGGAGGCCTTACTGGACACCTGTTCAGATGCCAGACTGTAAACTAGACAGCTGTAGCCCTCTTCTCTGATTGTTGTCCAACATCATCATCAAAGACTTAATCACCCAAGCAACCACTCTGGAGGAGCTCCAGGAGCTCCCAGCCACTGCCCAAGAGAATCTCAAGTCATCCCAAGATCAATGGCATGGCCAGAGGGACCCACACACAGCACAGAGAGACAACCAACCAGAAGGACTTGTTGCCCTTACAGTTCTGCCTGACGGTGCCCAATGAAGCCCTTCATATTAAGGAGCAGATGAGACTTTGTCTGTTTCTGCCTTCCTTTGAGTCTGGGCCAGGGTGGGTTCTTGAGGCCTATTCTCTGTCATTCACTCTCTCTCTGTCCATCCTGGATCTCCAAGATCCTGTTTTTCCCAGCTTAGGCCCACACCCAAGTCTCTTTCCAGATTGGGCATCTACATTCCTCCTGGCTCCCAGATCTATACAGCCTTGAAAGAAAATCACTCCAGAGTACTTTTGGCCCAGTATTATAACTGTGAATGCATGGGGCACCCCAAAGATTCATGTCTATAGAGTGAAACTTTCAAAACTTGATTATTGATTAGATGTCTTGGGTTGTGGGGGAACAAGGGAGATACAATAGACAATTTGCAGAAACTTTTGTATGGAAAAGACACCATACTCAGGTATTGTGGCACATGCCTATAATCCCAGTTACAGGAGAATTGGAGGCTAGAGGATCTCTTGAACTCAAGTTATGATCTGCAATGGAATACAACAACCAGATGTCTTCAATAAGTCCAACATCAATGTGGTGAGCCCCAGGGTCTAAAAAAAAGCAAACTCTTCTAGGTTGGGAATGGAACCGGTCAAAGTTCCCATATGAATTAGTAGTGGGATCAGACTTGTAAATAGCTCCTGCACACCAAGCCTGGGCAAGTTGGGGAAACAAGAAGGGAAGAAGGGAGGGAGGGAAGGAGGAAGGAAGGAGGGAAGGGGGAAGGAAGGAAGGAAGGAAGGAAGGAAGGAAGGAAGGAAGGAAGGAAGGAAGGAAGG
>NW_027187247.1:1411794-1413061 GCF_028583685.1 Petaurus breviceps papuanus
AGGAAGGAAGGAAGGAAGGAAGGAAGGAAGGAAGGAAGGAAGGAAGGTAAATTTTTAAAAAGTCACACTATTTCAGATGTAATATTTGACCACTATTTGATAGTGAATTTATATACTGTATTTGAATTTATATTTGACCAAGTGAACTTCCTTATCTTTAACTGCCTAGAGTCCTACTTAAACGAGATTAGTCCAAGTCTCCAAACAGATGGAGCTTGTGGGGTCATTTGGCAGCTTCTGTTGGGTCTTCTTGCCACTGGAAATAAAAATGAGCTTAACCTTGTTCCACAAAAATGTGTTTTGCTTCCAGGTTGTGTTTTTCACTATCTCGACAATGTCACAATTTGAACTCAGTTCCTCTGAGTGGTATGGGCACCATAAATCATGCCCCCTCAATTACAAATACTCACAGCTCTCCTAGACTATTTCTCTTTGAGTCAAGCATACTCTTTCTTCTGTTTCTGTTTTTTATTTCTTTGGTGGTTGGAGACCTTTGGCAGTGCATTATTCTAAAAAGAACACTAGCTTGAATGTCAAAAGAACTGGGTTTGAAATTAGGTGCCATTCACTGGGGTATAGAAATCCATATTGCCCTACTAGAAAGTTAAGGGGGGATGGGGGAGGATATAAGAGAGAGCAGATTGAGGGAAGGGGTATTCAGTAGGATCACTATTGTGGGGTGGTGGGTAGGGGAAAGAGGGGGAGAAAATTTGTAACTCGAAATTTTGTGGAAATGAATGTTGAAAACTAAAAATAATTTTAAAAAAAGAAAGTAGGTGCCATTGAGGAATGTCTAAACAAATTGTGGTACTTGAATCTAGTGGACTATTACCACACAGGAAGGAATTCAAAATAAAAACTATTCAGAGAAAGAGGAGGAAAACTTGAGGGCAGCCTAGTGTGTTGTTCAATGAATAGAGCACTCAACCTGGAATCAGGAAGACTTGAGTCTCACTTCAGATTCTTACTAGCTATGTGACCCTGGGCAAGTCACTTAGCCTTTGTATGCCTCAGTTTCCTCAACTGTAAAATGGGATAATAAGAGCACATACTTCACAGGATGGTGGTGAGTCTCTGACACACAGTGGTAGCATGACCCTTATTAAAGAACCTAACTTCAGTGCATCAGGGAATTTCCTAAATCTCAAAGTTGTAGTACAGGTAACACTCAGGCTTGGTAAAAGGAGATGCTCAGTGATAAAATCACAAGTCAGAAGAAGGAAAGAAAGAAAGAAAGAAAGAAAGAAAGAAAGAAAGAAAGAAAGAA
>NW_027187247.1:1413071-1470591 GCF_028583685.1 Petaurus breviceps papuanus
GAAAGAAAGAAAGAAAGAAAGAAAGAAAGAAAGAAAGAAAGAAAGAAGGAAAGAAAGAGAGAGACAAAGGGAGAGACAGAAAGATAAGAGAAAAAGAGAGGAACAGAAAGAGAAGGCAAGAGGGAGGGAGGAAAGAAGGAAGAAAGGAAATCTTTGTATCAAATTTCTAACATAAAGAAATTGTTTTGGTCTTCAAGATACATAGACAACTAACAAAAATCTATAAAACTAAGTCATTCCCACAGCAGATATGTGGTGGAAGGACCATGAGAACTGTTAACAAATAGTTAACAAAAGCCAACAAAATAATGTACACAATGACTACAACAGTTTAAGTTGAAAGAATAACACAAAATCACTAAAAAATTAATATTGCAAAATTTCAAAAACAAACTTGGCTGCTTTGTAGAGAGCTGAAAGAGTCTGTCTATAAGCCAGGAACATTGCAGGTATTGTCCAATTTTTTTTCACCATATTGATTGGTTTTGCTAATTTTTAAATCTTCTTCCTCTTTTTCTTTGTTTTCTTTTTAAAATTCTTTATTATACATCTCTAGACTCTGGGAGGATGAGAGTGAAAGAGGGAAATTTTATGTAATGAAAGAAGTTATCAATAAAAACTTATTTTAAAAAAATGGGAAGGTTTATATGAAATGATCTAGCACAGGGGTGGGGAACTTGCCGCCTAGATGCTACCTGTGGCCCTCTAGTTCCTTACACAGAACAAATCCCCTCAATTAAAGGATTTGTTGGGGCGGCTATGTGTGAATACAGCACCAGTCAGGAGGACCTGAGCTCCAATCTGACCCCAGACACTTAACACAAAACTAGCCATGTGAACTTGGGCAAGTCACTTAACCCCAATTGCCCTCCCCTCCCCTCTCCAAAAAACAAAACCAAACAAACAAACAAAAAAGATTTGTTCTGTAAAACTGAGACTGTATCAAAGGACTGAAGGCAAAGACCTAGAAGACCCCATGTCGCCTGAAGGCCGCAGGTTCCCCACCCCTGATCTAGACTGAGGCAAGCAGAAACAGGGAAACAAACTATCAAAAGACTAGAAGAATGCAAACAGAATATAAAATAAAATTAACTGAAACTCAATACTTTAAAATTATGACCAAGTTTGGCCCTGGAGATGAGATGAAATGAATAAATGCAGCTCCTCTGAGAGGAAACATGTGACAGCAAATTCAAATCTTCTTCTCTCTGCTACTGATGACCTTAAGTACATTTAAGTCACATTTTCTCTGAGCTTTGGTTTCCCAGTCTATAAAAAGAAGGAGTTGGACCAGATGGTCTCTGGGGTCCCTTCGGCATCTAAATGTGTACTTTCTTCCTTAATCACAAAGGAAATAGACGAGAGGTGTGGATAGCATCTATGGTGGATGTGCTGATCAGTTTTGCCTTTCTCTTTCTTTTTAAATCTTTGCAACAAAGGATAGCTCTCTGAGTACAGGAAAAGAAGCTATATATTTAGAAACTGTAAAAGGAAATATGATTTTTTTAAAAAGACCTGGATGCTGGTGCTTCGTTGAGTAAATAATTTCATTGGTTTGGGCCTCAATTTTCTCATTTACCAAATGTGGGAGTTGGATTAAATTACCATTAAAGTCCCTTCTAGTTCTATATCCTATAATGTCCTATGAAATCATTGACTGAGACCCTACTACAACATATGGGAAATCAAAGATTCTCCCTGGACTGCAGAGGAATGGCCCAGACACTATCAGTCAGGCAAATCATTTCTCTATTTCAGCCAGCTGTCCACTCCTTCTCAGCTTGGTCATTTTCTGTTCTCTAATCTCCCAGGAGGCAGAAGGAAGGGTTTACTAATTAGGCTTTGCCACTGAAGTATATGAGAGTCCCACAAAAAAAGTAGCCCAGTCAAATCTCATTCATTTGGCACCAACTAATATAGGATTTATGATGCTTCGAAGGAGGCTGGCCCAAACTTCACCTCTACAGTGTTCAAGAAAGAAGGGATGAATTGACACAAATGAATAGTATGTTCAAGACCTTTAAAGACATGTTCAGCCTTCTGAAGAGGACAAATGACTTTTGAGCACTCTAGAATGGGAGAAAAACTGTCTACCACAAGCTACTGGTCAATGTCAAAGCCTGACCATTTTAGAAAAGGTGATATAAAAATCAGAGGATTGTAGAATTAGAGAGAGAGGGTATATCAAAACCACCTCCATGTTACAGAAGAGGAAAATAAGGTTTATTGACTTGCTCAAGGTCACACAGGTAGCAAAAGTTAGTACTGGGATTTGAAACAGAGCTGGGAATTAAACCAAAATCCTTTTGACTCCAAATCCAGTGCCCTTTCCCCACCCCCCTGTGAAATGTACAATAAATAATACTTTGTTTAAGAAATTCTATACAAAAAATTACAAAGCAAATGAAAAAAAAAAGATTCTTCATAATTCACTAAGACCAAGTAGTCAGGGAAATTGTTTCTTAATAAATGTTTATTGGATTGGAAATGTAATCCTTGTAATATTATCATGATGGTCAAATGAAATAATGTATGGAAAGTCCTTTGTAAATCTTAAAATGACTTGTAAATTTTTTTTTGGAGGGCAATTGGGGTTAAGTAACTTGCACAAGGTCTCACGGCTAATTTTTTTTTTTTGTTGTGTCTCAGGCTGGATCCGAACTCAGGTCCTCCGGACTCCAGGGCCAGCACTCTACTCACTGTGCCAACAAGCTGCCTCCTATGACTTGTAAATCTTAACAATTATATTTAGTCTCCTGTCAGTCAACAAACATTTATTAAATTTTTACAATGTGCCAGGCACTGTACTCATATTGATTGGCATTATCTCCTTCCTTGTCTTTTATTTTCCTTTCTTTTTCTTACCTCTGCTTGTCCTCTTCTTCTCTGTTTCTCTCCAGCTCTCCTTCTCCAGCTTCATCTCTCCCAGGAGTGACCACATGAGAGTTATTCGATTCAATTCAGTTCAACAAGCATTTATTAACCACCTGTCCCTACCCTGGAGGCCTTTACAATCTACTGAAACTACTATGTACAGACAAAAGTGTCAGGACCCAGAGATGCAGAAGAAATTAAGGCAGGGTTCCATCTCCAGCGTCTTGGTTCCTATTGCTTAAAAAGCAAGTGCAAAATAATTTACAATTAGGAAGGCAAGCACTGCCAACTGAGAGGCTTAGGGAAGACTTCCCTAGGAGGCAATACCTGAACTAAACCTTAAAGAATGATCAGGATTCCCAGAGGCTGAAAGGAAGAGAGTGAGCATTCCAGGAACAGGGCCAGTCTGCAAAAAAAGCAATGAATCAGGAGATGAAATCTCGCGTATGGGGAACAGCTAGTAGACCCATTTGGTTGGAATGTAAAATGCATGATGGAGAGTAATGTGAAATCCATTTGGAAAGATAGGTTGAAGTCAGACTGTGAAGGCTTTAAATGCCAAACAGAGGAATTTGTATTACATCCCGGAAGCAATAGAGAGACGCTGCAGCTTCTTGGGCTAACCATGGAATGACCTGGTTAGCTCTGTGTTTTAGGACGATCACGGAGGGTCCCATATGGTGAATAATAATATTTACACTATGTAATTCACAAGGTTATTTGAGGAAATTACTTCACAAACTTTTAAACGGTATATAAATATGAGTTGTTATTGCTTTAGAATTTGTTTAAATTTGTCTCTTAAAAAAACGAAAGATTTTCCCACATGGAAGTTTAGGTTTAAAATGGACTCTCACCAAAGAATCAGTTCTCAGTAACCTAGTATTTGATAAGCCTCAAAACATAAATGACCTAGGAAAGAAATTACTATTGACTAAAGACTGTGAGAAAAATTGGAGAGCACTCTGGCAGAAATTAAGCTTAGACCAACATAATATACTATATTACACAATAAATTCAAAAGAGATGTGTGACCTGAATATTAAAAATCACAACATTTAAAAATTAGATGAGAAACAGATCATGTTCTTTTCATAGCTAAACACAGGGTATGAATTCTTTACTGAACAAAGGAGATAGGCTATTACAAAATATAAAATAGCCAATTTTGATTATGTGAAATGAAAAAAACTTTTGCAAAAACAAAATTAAAGCAACTAGAATGAGAGAAATAAGTAGTCAATTGGGGAAAAAACATCTTTGTATCAAGTATTTATGTTAGGGTTTGATATACAAGGCATATAGTTAGCTGACAGAAATACATGAGACCAAAAGTCATTCCCTAATAAATGGTCAAAAGATTTGGACAACCAATTCTCAGAAAAATTGTAAAATATTGACAGCTATATGCAAAAGTGCTCTAAATCACTACTGATAAGAAAAATATAAATCAACACAATCCTAAAGCTTTAACCCTCTTCCAGCAAATTGGTAAAGATAGGGGTAGGGGCAGCTAGGTGGCACAGTGAATAGTGCAATGGCCCTGGAGTCAGGAAGACCTGGGTTCGGATGTGGCCTCAGACACTTAACACAAAAACTAGTCATGTGACCTTGGGCAAGTCACTTAACCCCAATTGCCCTCCAAAAAAACAAACAAAAAAAAAAGATAGGGGTAGTTGATGTTGTAGGGATTGTGGACTAGTACAACCATTCTGGAAATAAATTTGGAGTTATGCAAATATTTATAACAACACTTTTTCTGATACCATACAACTGGAAACAAAGAAGATGCCCATCCAAAGGGGAATACCCCAAAAGTTGTAATATATGAATGTAATGGAATATTACTGTGAGAAACAATGACCATGAACTTACAAAAACATATCAATTGATGCAGAGTGAAGAAAACCAAGAAAATGTAACTACACAATGACTACAATAATCTAATGAAAAGAGCAACAACCACACAAAATAATTGAAACTGAATGTTGTGAAATTATAAAGACCAAGCTTAGCCATGAAGAAGAAATATCAGAAGGCCCTTCTCCTTACTCCTTTGAAGAAGTGGAGGTCCACATGGGAGAATATTTCACATAACATTAAATTTTTTTCTGGTGTGTTGATTGACTTAACTGAATTTTCTTTTGGTCTCTTCCTCTTTAAAAAAAATTATAAGGAATGACTCTCTGAACAGCAAAAAGGGAGGGATAAGGGGAGAATATGTAGGTAATGGGAAAAAAAGATATCTATAAAAATCTGTTTAAAAAATGGATTTTGTCAACCAAACTTCAGTATCTCAAAAATTCTATGATTTCTTCGGTGTTTGTATTTCTCCAGTATTTCCATGCCTAAGATGGATGGGTTTCTGAGACTAATTTAAGTCAGGCAGCCAAAGCTCTGATAACAAACCCTTCTGCATATGGCCAGGCTGATCCGCAGACGACAAACATAAGGTTCATGATTGGCCCACATCAAAGCTTTTTCAACTTGATAAAACAATCAGAGCTTGTATTCCACAGACATAATTTCCAAGAGCTCAACATTATCTTCATAAGACATCAGAGTAGAAATTTAAGGGAAAATCTCAACTAATAGCAAGGGAAAATCAGGCATTGGTTTTTCCCAATGGCCTGTGTGGTAGAATAAATATTTTATATGCATTTATTGAATGAGGAGAATAAGCAGCAATAGCCAGAGAATTAAAAATAACTATATAAGAAACTATTAATTACCAACAACAACTAAAATGTATATAATACTTTAAAGTTTACAAAGTTATATATGATATTTATCTATGAATTACATATAGAATATATACATATACATGTTTACATATCTTCCCATCCTAAAAAAAACCCTCACCTGATCCTTTCAAGCCCACTATCATCTTTTATCTCCACTTTCTGTCCTCTTGCTGTCTTTTTTTTTGTTTTTTGGAGTGGGGGAAGGCAGGGCAATTGAGGTTAAGTGATTTGCCCAAGGTCACATGGCTAGTGAGTGTTAAGTGCCTGAGTCTGAATTTGAACTCAGGTCCTTCTGACTCCAGAGAGGTGCTCTATTCACTGTGCCACCTAGCCACCCCCTCTCACTCTCTTTTTAACCCCTTACAGTCTGGCTTCTGACCTTATCATTCCACCAAAAATGCTCTCCAAAGTTTCTAATGGGCTCTTATTTGCCTCTGCAGCCACTGACACTGTTGAGCATTCTCTCCTCCCTGATTTTCTTCAAAAAAATTATTTTTCAGAAAATCATGCTCTCCTGCTTTTCCTTTTACCTTCCTGCCCTTTCCTTCTCTGTCTCCTTTGCTGGATCCTTCTCCAGATCATGGCCTCTAATTACAGGTGTCCCTCAGGGTTCTATCCTAGGCCTTTTTCTTCTCCTTATATACTACTTTACTTAGTGATCTCATTAACTCCCATGGATTTAATTACCATTTCTCCACTTAGGATTTTTGTGTTAAAATTGTATTTTTTGGTCCCTCAGATTATCACCCCTTCTAGTCAGTAGAGTAAGTAAATTTATAAGTAGCCAGTATAAAATGACAATCATGGGAAGTAAGAGTGAAAAGAGGAAGCTAGAAGTCATCTACAAATGCCCCAAAGTTCAAAGGTACACAATTTACAAATTGTATTATCTATTAACAGAAAATCACACCCTGGTAATGTGTGCTAACTCAGGAGAAGCTGTCTAGGCTTTTGGTCCTATGTGAAAATTTCAGATAAGTTCTAGAATACCAAATGGTGCTGATAACTCTGAGATGATGTGACTTATTGACTTTAATGTTTTACTGACTACTTCAAGATGATTTGGATATGTTACTGGTCTGACCTCAAAATGGCACAAAGAGTCTGTTCCCAGAAAGCCCCTATAAAAATGAGACCCCAAACTTCTGCCTCCTGAGCAATATTCTCTCTCCATTGGGTCCATGCTGCCTGTGCTCCCAACTCTAATCCATGGCATGGGTGACGTTCTCTCCCTCTCTCCTTGCCCATCCTCTTCCTCACTCTGTCTGCCTTCCTTTACTACCCCATCTTTGTCTCCCTGACATCTGCCTCTGTAACTATTATTCTGGTCTATCTCTGTAATGACCATGGCTTTTGCCCCAGTGCCCTCTGTGCCTTATTAAAGTGTAATTGCAACCACACTTCACACTGCCATCATAGTTTTTCCCAGCAATCACCAAAAGAACTAGGTGTGCCTGCCCTGTTTCATAATTTTAGAAATTATCAATTCAATTTTCATATCTACTTTTCCTGTCCCAATATCTCTGCTGACCTCCAATTTCACGTCTACAATTGCCTTTCAGATATTTCAAGTTGGATGTCCAGTAGCCATCTGGACTCAATATGTCCCAGACAGAACTCATGATCTTTTCCCCCTATCTTTTCCTCCTTCATCTCCTAGCTTCCCTATTACTGCAGGGGGCAACACCATCCTCCCAATCCCCTAGCTTTACAACATAGGAATCATGCTGGATTTCTCACTCTCTCTCACATCCTCCCCCACATATCCTAGCTGTTACTAAGGCCTCTCAATTTCACCTTTTCAATATCCCTAAAATACACCTCCTTCTCCCCTCTGGCATTGCCGCCACTCTGGTACAGGCCTTCATCACCTCATACCTGGTCTATCACAATAGCTTGCTGGTGTGTCTACTTGCCTCAAGTCTGTCCCCACTCTAACCCATCCTTTATTCAGTCACTAAAGTGGTTTCCTCAAATGCAGGTCAGATCACATTATCGAGCTACTCAGTAAATTCCAATGACTTCCTATTGCCTCCAGGAGCAAACACAAAATTCTCTATTTTACATCCAAAGCCCTTCATAACCTAGTCCCCTCATGCCTATGCAATCTTCTTACACCTTACCCTCCAACATGTGCTCTTTGATCCAGTGATATTGGCCTCCTGACTGTTTCATGAACAAGACACACTCTCTCTCAGTTCTGGACGTTTTCTCTGGTTATCTCCTGTCTTGACTGGTCAACAAAGGTCCCAGTTCAAGTCTCATTTGGTCATTGTTTGGGCTCTGAAGGCTCAGAGTGAGTGTAAATAGAAATTGTTTCTATTTTGATCAGAGACCCTGAGGGTCTTCTCCTCCCAGACTGATTTTGTTTTTGTTTTTGGGTTTTTTTGGTGTTGGTTTGGGGGGATTGTTTGTTTTTTTGGTTTTTGGCTTTTTGACAACATTAAAAAAAACTCATTCTTTGCCTCATTTCTTACCTAGCCTTAATCACTGAATAGGCATTGCTTCAGACAAACTGAGACCTAGGAAAGAAGGCCAGGGTCTCCCATTGCATCAGGGCCATCTCCAGTCACCCTGATCTATATCTTGCCACTGGACTCAGATGACTCTGAAGGAAAGAGTGAGGCTGGTGACTTTGCACAGCCCTCTCTCACTTAAATCCAATTCACTTGCAAGTCATGGCAGCACCTTTCCAATGTCATTGGTCCTTTTCAAGGATAAAGGACAAACAAAAACTCCCATGTTTGGAATGTTCTCCCTCCCCCACTCCAACCACTGACCTTCCCGGCTTCCTCTAAGTCCCAACTAAAATCCTACCTTCTACAGAAAGCCTTCTTCAACCCCTCTTAATTCCAGTACATGTCCTTTTTTAATTATTTCCTATTTATCCTATACATAGCTTACTTTGTATATATTTGTTTGCATATGGTCCATCCCCCTCGCCTCCACATTAGATTGTAAGCTCCTTGAAGGCAGGAACTATCTTTTGCCTCTTTGTATCCCCCACACTTAGCACAGAACTTGACACATAGTAGGCATTTAATCAATGTTTAATGAATGAATGCACATGTGAATATATATGAATATATATAATTGGACCTGTGATGTCATTAGCGTAAAGAACTCCCTCTACTAATGCAAGTTATTGCGTTATTCAAAACTTGTTGTCTTAGAGGATCACCTAGGGGCACTAAGAAGTTAACTGACTTGCTTATGATCACACAGATTATATGTGTCAGAGAGAGGGTTTAAACCAAGATCTTCCCAATTTTAATGCCAGTTCTTTACCCACAATGTTAAATATGTGTGTATGTATATGTGTGCATTGTATATAGACATATATATTTACCTGTGGTGTGTGTGTGTGTGTGTGTGTGTGTGTGTGTGTGTGTGTGTGTATGAACTGGGAGATAGAGTTGTTTACCTGTACATATGCAAGTTGGGTCAAAAGTCTTAGTGCATTTCAAAGCTTTGAAATGCACTAAGACTTTTGGGACACCCTGTATATGTGTGTATGTGTATGTAAATTTTATTTGAGCCTTACAACAGCCCCATGAACTAAATACTACAAATATTATTTCTTCTTTACAAGTGGGCAAGCTAAGTCTTAGAGAAGTCAAGTATTTTGCATAAAAATGAGAACATGAAAGCTAAAAGGGGTCATATAAATTATCTAGCTCAACCACTTTGTAAAGTAAGAAAATGAAAAGATTCAGACAAAATGAGATAAGAAAATTTAAGGAGTATAGGGTCAACTTCAGCCAGGGGTAATAAAGGAGGACTTCTTAGAGGAGTTGGTACCTGAGGTAGGCCTTGAAAGGAGAGGTGACGTTATTAGCCAAAGCTCACACGATGTGTCAGCCATGGAGATGTACTCAGCATCCTGAGAGCTTACCTCAGTAGGGAGAAGGAAACGTTCAGCTAGCAATTAGCTAGAGAACCATCTAGAAAGGCTCAGGTGACACTTACCTGAAGGCAGCCAAATGGACTGAATAATCAAGTCCGGATGACTGCAGTGAAGTCTTCAGAATTAAGACCCCAGGCCGGCCCCAGGACACGTCTTGAACTGCCCCAACTGCAGGCTGGAGATGACAGATTCCTGGGAATTCTATACTCAGCACTGAGTTGAAAAATAGTCTCCCTAAATGTCAGTTTGTGGGTAAAGTTGTTTTCTTTTTTTAACTTTTACCCTGATAAACCATCTTTAGTCTGAACTGCCCCCATTTCAAAGGCTATGGGGAAAATTGCTTCAGAGGAAGATCAATGATGATGCTCCAGATGAGCTCTTTGCTGAGTTTGGCTACCAGCCAGTCCTTCTCTGCAGCCTTATTTCTGCTCTTTCTCCCAGTGGCCTCTCCCAGAATCCCGCACCCCAAACACTTCTTTCTCCCTCTTTTCTGATCAAAACCTGGTGTCAGGAAAGGAGTCTTTACATCTAAGTGTCAATTTAATTCAATATATCCTTTTTCTCAGACTGTGTCAGAAATTCCACTGGGAAATTTCCTGTGACACCTGTAGCTGAGAGCAGGGGGGGTCATGACCCAAGCATCAAGCTCCCACAAATCTCCCATCTCCTGCTACGGTACATCCAATCACCTCAATAACCTCAGGCTAGGATCATGCTGACCAGTACAGCAGATTTCTTTTTTTCTTTTTGGAGGGCAGTTAGGGTTAAGTGACTTGCCCAAGTCACATGGCTGGTAAGTGTTAAGTGTCTGAGGCTGGATTTGAACTCAGGTCCTCCTGACTCCAGGGCTGGTGCTCTATTCACTGTGCCACCCAGCCGCCCCCCAGTACAGCTTTTGAGAGAAAGAAAAAGGTGAAGGATCTTCTGCCCTCTTGGGAGCCCGCTGGAGATCTTACATAAGTAATACTGGATCTCTTTCCTTGTTAGGGAATCACTTTTTTTTTTAATTGGTAAGGAGTAAACAGGAATATAGTTAGGTTTCACTATGTTATTACTATCAGAATTTGAGACAAAAGATATTAAACCCCCAAGGACTGGTCAATCACTGAATATACTAGCAGATATACAGAGGAAAGTATCACAAGACAAGGAACTAACAGCCTTCTACTGATTACTATGCTTTCAGTTACAAACAGCGATGTCCTTGTCCTGAGACACATGGGAAAGAGAGTTCCTGTAGTTCCTGTGACACCCAGACACTTTGAACACAGGGGCGGGGAGCATGGGGGGGGGGGGAGGAAGAAAGGGAAGGGAGAGGGAAAAGAAAAAGGAGGGGGAAGGGAGGAATATAAAGGGGGGAGAGGAAAGTAAGGGGAGGAGAGGAGAAGAGGGAAGGGGGAATGGCAAAGGGAGAAGCGAAGGAGGGGAGAAAGAGGAAGATGAGGAGAGGAGAGAAAAGAGAGAGTAGAAGAGAAAGGAGGAGAGGAAGAGAAGGAGGGGAAGAAAGGGAGGAGGAGTCAGGAAAGAGGGAGTGAGAAAGAAAGAGGAAGGTAGAGAGAAGAGGGAGGGAGAGGGGGAAGGAGGAGAGAGGGGGCTGAAGGAAGCAGATTAGATAACAAAGGTAGAAGAAAGAGTATATAGGACTTTGCTTGGTATGCCCCGGAGACTTTTGAGGATACTTCCACCATGCTGTGGCTATGGGGAAATAGTTGAAGCCAAATATAGACTAACTGCTTTAAATGCTTCCACCTGGGAAGAGGAAGCAGCAGAGCAGAATGGAGAATAGAATACTGGGATTGCAGTCAGGAAGATCGAGGGTCCAAGGAAACCTAGGGTCCTTTGAAACTTGCTAGAATCTGATAAGTACTGAAAACTCAAGTACAAAAAGAATTTCCCACCTTCTCTCTATGATTTCTAGGACCAAATACAAATGTCTGTTTAGCAGTTACAAAGCTTGGCAGAGGGCATGCTCAAGAGATAACGTGGTCATGTGGAAAGTACACCACTTCTGGTTCCCAGAAGGCTCTGAGAAGACCCAAGAGGATCTGGCAGTCCCCATCATGTCCCTTTGCTACTGTAGAGACTTCCAGGAACTTCCCCTTGAGTGAGATCCAAGATCCTCTCTCTTGGTTGAACTGAGTTATGTCACTCTCAATGGAAAAGCTCCTTTACTCCATATTGTCTGCTATATATTTTCCTACTATACCTTCTCTGATTTCTGATTCTCTTTTTTTTATACAAATGGGTCTCTTTGCTATTTATTATGTATGTTTATTGCAGAACTGGTATTAGATGAGGAAGGGGTCAAGCTTTAAATAGAGAGCTTGAGATCTCCCTTAACCCCCAAATGATCAGAAGTTAGATGGAACCCAATCATGTTCCCTAGACAAACAATTTTTTAAGGGAACAATTAGATATGCTTTTAACTCTTTGAGAGAAGGATAGTAGCCTCTTGCCCCAACCACTTACTTCCTTTCCTGACAGGAATGAAAGTCTCCCTTAGATTAGGATCAGGGAAGAAAAGATTAGAGACATCCACTCTTCTTCCCTTTGAATCACACAATGATAGCTGCCTGCCACTTATGGAGCCTTACTCCACATGTGGGGCCTCTTTCCTTACACATGGAGGCCCTCTGCTTGTAGGAATATAATTGATAAAGAAGAATGACCTAGGTCTTGTCCTCAAATAGCTCACAGCTAAGTAGAGAGGATATTACATAAACACAGATAAGTGTGATACAAGGTAGAATGTGATAAGGGAAGAGGAGAGATCCAGACAAAATCAGATTTTAAAAATTGACAAGTATAAGGTCAACTTCAGCCAAGAGTAATAAAGGAGGACTCAGTACCTGATAAAGGCCTTGAAAGTAGAGAAAAAATTTTTACAAAACATTCATGGAGTAAACATTAATGAGGAGGGATTGCATTGCAGGCTTGGGAGCTGGCCTACCTAAAGTTATAGAAGCAGGAGAGGCAAAGATAAGATCCAGAAAAATCTAGAAGTCTACTTTGGCTTGTTTGTTGTTTATCCTTTGTTCCCAAAAAGGACCAATGACATTGGGAGGGTGATGTCTTGACTTGGAAGTGAATTGGATTTTAAGTGAAGCAAGATTGTGCAAAATCATCAGCCTCTCTCTCTTTCCTCCTGAGTCATCAGAATCCAGCAGCAAGATAGGTCAAGATAACTGGTGATGGCCCCAGATGCAACGGGAGACCTTGACCTTTTTGAGCTGAAGTCTTTCCCAGGTTTCAGTTTGTCTGAGGCAATGCCTCACACAGAACATGCAGGAGAGAACCTTTAAGGATATATAGGGGACAGTAGAAGAAGAGGACCCATTGCATCCTGGGCCATCTCTAGTCATCCCAATGAATATCTGGCCACTGGATCCAGATGGCTCTGGAGGAGAAAGTAAGGCTGGTGACTTTGCACAGCCCTCCCTGGCTGAAATCAAAGTCAACTGCCAGTCATGTCATCATCTTCTGGATGTCATGGTCCTCTTTGAGAACAAAGAACAAATACAAGGAGAACCAGATGAACTTGTGAAGGAGACCATAAAGGAATGAACAGTCAGGTAGGAAGAGGATCACGAATGCAGAACATCACCAAAGTCAAGAAAGGAATGAAGAGGTTCTCCACATCCCCTAATGCTATATAAAAGTCAAGGAAGATTGGATTCAGGAGGAAAAAAAAAGCGTTTGGTATTTCATTGGACATAAAGGGCAATTCCCATAAAATGATAGTTCTGGAAGACAGATTACAGGGGAATGAAGGATGAATAAATGGATAAGTGGAATAAATGGAAGAATGAATAAATGGAAACACAGGCAGTGAGTGTAGATTATTCTTTCTAGAATTCTAGTGGTGATGGGAAGGAGAGAGCCAGGACATTGGGACAGTAGTTTGAGAGAGCAGCAAAAATAAGATCAGCTTGTTTAATTATTTGGGAATAGGAGAGACCTGGGCATGTATTTAGTCAGAGAGAGAAAACAGTGGAAAGACCAAAGAGACCAAATGGTGAATAGTTTGTTGTATCATTTTAAAGGATCAGTTTAGGTTAAAAGAGTGGTCTTCCTATGACTTATTGACTCTGTTTTATCATTACAAAATCAGAGAAGCTCAGAAGTAGAGGGGAATCTCAGGAACCACCTAATCCAATTTGTACCTAAATAATGCCTTCTAAAAATCCCAGATTAGATTAATCTGACTTCTACTTGAAGGCAGTGGATAGACTGCTGGATGTGGAATCGGAAAGTCTCACTGTCCTGAGTTGAAATCTGATCTCGGATACTTACTAGCTGTGTGACCCTGGACAAGTCACTTAACCCTGTTTGCCTCAGTATCCTCATCTGTAAAATGAACTGGAGAAGGAAATAGCAAACTTCTCCAGTACCTTTGCCAAGAAAACCCCAAATGGTGTCAAGAGTTGGACACAAGTAATACAACAGAACAACCTCCACTTGAACACCTCCAGCATTGCAGGCTCTAATTATGAAGATACTTCTCATTATATTGGGCCAAAATCTACCCTTGCAACTTCCACACTTTGTTTTTAGTTCTTTCCTCTAGCCAAATAGTCAGGTCTAAATGTCCTTTAGGACTTCAGTGACTCTGGAAGAGAGAGTGAGGTGGATGAGTTTGCTGAAAACATCACCTTCCTGATGTCTTTGGTCCTCTTCCAGAAAAAAAAGTTGCAAACAACTAAGAATTCTGCAGGAGGTCTCTACACAGAGACAATGACTTCCAGAGTACGTGTTGTGAGTTAATCCTTTGTTACACATATTCTTATACATGTGTCTCACTACTATTATGGTTTAAGTTTAAGCTTATTCCTCCCATAAATGCTATGTGTATTTGTGGAAAGGAAGGAATCAGGTTTTTTTTAGAAGAATGCTTTGTATTAACAAACTTTATTATATTATCTGAGAGTAGTAATAGCTGCCTTATGGGTACTCAATCTGCCAATTTGAGCAGAAGTTGGGGAGTGCTTTCTTCTTCTCCTTCTCCTTCTCCTTCTCCTTCTCCTTCTCCTTCTCCTTCTTCTTCTTCTTCTTCTTCTTCTTCATCTTCTTCTTCTTCCCCTGCCGCTTCTCCTCCTCTTCCCTCTCTTCCTCTCCCCCTCCCCTCCCCCTCCTCCTTCTTCTCTCTTCTTCTTTTTTCATTTCATTTCATTTATTTATTATTCTCAAAAAACTGGGCAATCTATTTTTGTCCTGTGTGATTTTCTTTTATGATGTCTTGAAATATAGCTCTGAAAAAAAACAAGCTTCAAAAAAGTTCATAATGTTTCAAATGGAGCTACTTGACTTTAAACTCAAATCATTCTGGCTTTCATTAAATGTCCAATAATGCCCCCAGTCCGAGCTTCTGTGGCTCATTGTTTAGGTTTCGATGGCTTAGAATGAGTATAAATGGCAATTATTTTCTGTTCTGGCAAAAAACTTTGTGATGATAAATTGGGTCATCTTTTCTCACAATTCTTACCTAGCCCTTAGTGATTGAATGGATATTGTCTCAGACAAACTGAAACCTAGGAAAGACCTTAATTTAGAAAGACCGGGGTCACCCACTGCATCCTGGGACATCACCAGTCATCTTGACTTTTGTCATGCCACAGGACAAGACAGTGAGGCTGATGACTTTGCACAGCTCTGCTTCACTTAAACCCAATTCAACTACAAGTCAAGACATTACCTTCATGACGGCATTTGTCTTCTTCAAGGATGAAGGACAGCTAAGCAGCCCAGTGAATAGAGTGCCAGCCCTGGAGTCAGGAGTACCTGAGTTCAAATCTGGCCTCAGACATTTAACACAAAAACTAGCCAGGTGACCTTGGGCAAGTCACTTAACCCCAATTGCCCTGCCTTCCCCCTCCAAAAAGAAAAAAAAGTATAAAGGATAAAAAACTTCCCTTTACTAGGTGATATCCTCTCAAATAATTGAAGACATCTATCCCATTCTCCTTTGCATCTTCTCTGTTGTAGTTTTCTCTATTTCTAAGTCTTTTCTACTCTATAGGTCTTCTCTAAATATCCTTGGGTCTTTCAAATGATCATCTTTTATCAAGGTCTATAACCTCTTACCATTCTGGGTCCCCTTCTCTGGACCTTCTCGGGTTTGTCAATGTCCTTCCTAAAACGGAGTGTCTAGAACTGAACATAGTATTCAAAATCTGGTCTAAGCAGAGTGCAATAAATAGAACTACAAATTCCCTTGTCTGGACATTGTGCCTTTCTTAATTAAATCTAAAAGTGTGGGGCCCATATTGACTGCCATGGCACACTGCTGAGCTTGCAGTCCACTAAAACCCAAGACTTTTTCACACAGACTATTGCCTAAACCATAATTAATTGCCACTGATTAAAAAGACAAGTTTTATTTAAAAAATAGAAGTTCCCTTCAATTTTCTTCACTTATTATCCAGCAGTCTCTGTTCTTTTAGAATTTCTGATAAAAATTCACAATCTCAGAGGCAATAACTTTAAAATAGATTCTATACTCAAAGTAGCAGACATATTTCTATTTTACATTTTCTCTCTAATTGTGGGGTGAAAAGCTTTATTCACTGTTGGAGAAATTCCAGACATAATGAGTCAAATGAAGTACAACACTAAGATTCTTTTGGGGACACTCTTCAGAGACTAAATCTATTAAGATTGCATAAATCCCTGAGAATCCTATGTCCCTTATGGTAGAAGATGTTAGTCTTAGAGTCAGGAAACCTGGGTTCTAATCCTGGTTCTGGTTCATGCTAGCCCAGCTGGCACAAAGAGCGACTAGCTGTGCTACTCTAAATGAGTCATTAAATTCTTTGGGCCTAGGCTTCTTCATCTGTAAAATGATGAGACTGGAGCATATGACTACCATGGTCTTTGTCAATTTTAAGTTTGATGAATCTATAATTCTCCAGGAACTAGACAGTTTGGTTTGATTTGGTTTTGACTAGAGTTGGCTATTAGGTTCAGCAGGGACTCTGATAGATCCCAAGCACCCAAGCACCCCATCAGTTTGAAGGGAAAAAAGACCAAAGGAAGAAAATATAGCTCACTCTGCCTCCCCCATCATCGGTGAGGATAATAGTGAAAATTTTACCTTCTCCTTCATCCTCCAATACCCAGATATTCAGTGGGGGCCACTGTCCCACACAATGATGGCCTAAGATCCTAAAGGTTAAAGAACTGGTTTTGTACTATTATGTCATTGCCATGAGGGAATTTTATTCTATGCACCAACACATTGTTTTTGCTTTTTAATGTAGAGAAAGCAGTGACTTTGAAACAGCCAAGGAAATAATAAAAAGATACTAACCCCTTTCAGTCTTGGGCCAAAGGGGAAAGATTTGCCTAGAACATGACTGGCTTCATGGGAGTAAAAAGGAATTGAAAGGAATTTTTCCACTCTAAATCACATAAAAGGCTGAAATCACAGAATGACAAGCAAAATAGAATCAAAGGAGTTCAAAAGATAGATTTAACCTAAGCCTAAGGGTTTCTGCTAGCTGGCTGATGGCTATGACTTTGGGATTTACAGTCACAAAAGAGGAAGGTAGCCCCTGAGGCTATGTGCTAAAAAATCTGAAAACTCCCCATTACAGGAATAGAAGAAGCCAGATAGCGACAGCAGTTCTACAGAAGACCAGCAAGTGCTGGCAGACACAAAGTTCTGTCCAAACTTGGTGGACCAACAAGCAGATGGTTAAATACTGGAGGCATAAAACCCAATAGTCCAGTCCAGCTTGATATAACCAGATCAGGTAGATGACATCATTTGCTCTGAAGAGGAAATATAGCCAGTAGCAGCCTCATAGAAAGAGAATCGGGATACTAACTCATGAGCATGAGTTGTCCTGGCTTCACATGTTATTTGTTCATGTATGTTCCCTTGACTATGTGTTCTTTCCTACAATTATTGACAACCATATATTCTACTGTGGATGTGTCATGTTCACACACATTTCCTCTTCACCACTTAGCAATCTAAGAAATAGTACATCCTATGTGTAAAATGAGGAAAGTATCAGTGGAGGAGATGTGGAGGGGAGGATTTCTCTTATCCTTTGCTATTGCTTTAAAAACCAATGTTTCTTTTACCAGACACTAACATGTTATCTAGTTGATCTGGTGAAAGAAACTTTGATGGGGGCTCATGAGCTATGGTTATGAATAGTCATTGGCTCAAAGCATGCCAGTAAACCTCGCTTTTAGGAAGGCTGTGATTGAGACTGGTCTAGACTATATTAAATAGACCTTAAGGTCACAAAATCTCCCTCAGTGGTGTTCAATTAAAGGTTTTATGGAACAAAAATTGGCAGTCCTGACCTAGGGACTATTTCCAGAAAATAGAGGTAGGTTGCTAGAATTGATTGTATCTGCAATCAATTTTCATTCTATAATCATTTTCAAGGAAAATCAAGGTGGTAAAAGCTGAGGTGAGAGACATTGCCTTTTCTGACCATATTATTATATAATAATGTGCAGTAGCATATAAGTTAATTTTACAAGAGTCAGGAAATTTGGCAAAGGAATGTAAAACTCAGCAAATTCATCTTAGAGAATGAAAACACTAAAAGTATCCTAAGAGCCATCAAAGGACTAGAGGCTTTGTTCCCATTTTAGAATGCCAAGCAGTGATGAGATATGTTGAATAGGCATATAAATAAAGTAATAAATGAAAGAGTGAAGTGAAATTCTATAAAGAATAAAATAATTCATGGCTACAAAAATAGCTAGTGGATCTCATCAACAAAAGAAATAACCAAGAAAGTTATGAAGCAAAAGCAGCAAAATGGTGTTAACACTAACTACCTGTGTGACTTTGGACAAGTCATTTTCCTTCTGTAAGTCTATTTCCTCATATGCAAAATGAAGGGATTGAACAAGAAGACCTCTAAGTCCCCTTTCATAAATTTTCACTGTTACAAGAGGGGATAAGACAGAGAAGGACAGATAAGGAGAAAGAGGATGTCCATAGGTTTGAAAGCACAAATTTTTTTTTTTTTATTATTTCAGACAGAACTTAGGAAAATTGATAATGAGCAGTGGTGGATATTTCCTAAGTGAAAGCTTATCTGTTTTGGTAGCAAAAGGACAGTGAGTTAATGACAAAAGATGAAGAAAGAAAGCCTCCAAGTGGTCGGAGGTTTGCTAATATTCTAAAGAAGAGAAACTCATGATGGTCCATGAACCTTTCAGTGATATTCTCCAGAGGATCCCAAGATTAGGTTAAGTTCCATGCAAAGTCTTTAAGAAAACATGGAAAGGAAGGATTTCAATCAATCCATCAACAATCATTTGTTATGTTTATATTTATTATATTACAAATAATCAAATTATTGACTACTATATGAAGAAAAAAGCTAAAAGTTGATGAGAGGGATTTTTCTTATTATATCTGAAAAAAACATATCAGGAAATGAACGTCTAGCAAAATTTATGTCCATACTGTGACATCTTCATAGCAAATCTGTCAGAAAAATTTTTGTGAGGATATTTGAGAGAATATATAAGCTCCTTGAGGGCAAGTACTTCTTCATTCTTGTATTGTATCCCCATAATCTAGTATAGGATCTGATGCAAAGTAGGTACTTAATTAATAATTGTTGATTGAATGGTTCATTGATTAACTGATGACAGATGAAGAATAAAGGCATTCAGTGAGGGAAAGATACTAGCAGCTGTCTGGTCAGATTAGAAAAAATCAATGAGCAACTAGTGAGGAAAAATGGAAAGGCTATTTCGTCTGTCTGTGCAGGAGAAACTTATTGACTAAACCAGCCAGAATTTCTTTTCTGAGATCCATGATATTACTGAACAATGAGACAGTCTGTGCATGTTTATGTATGGGTGTGGGGTGAAGGGAATGGTGTCTGGGAGCTAAATGGAGGAAGCAAGAAAAAATATAAAATTTACAAAAGAGAGGAGAGACAGGGCTGTTCGTGTAATCTGTTCTTTTGTCTTTCGCCTACTGTATGGACAGTAGACTAATGAGACAATAAATATGAAAATGGAATTCAGTACAGTGTGGCTAGGTGGTAAGGTAGATAGAGTACCAGGCCTGAAGTCAGGAAGACTCACCTTCCTGAGTTTAAATCTGTCCTCAAACACTCTCTACCTGTGTGACCCTGGGCAAGTCACTTAACCCTATCTACTTCAGTTTCCTCATCTATAAAATGAGCTGGAGAAGGAAATGACAAACTACCCAGGTATCCTTGCCAAGAATATCCAAAATGGGGTCACAAAGAGTCAAATACTATTGAAAAATAATTTTAAGGGGCGGCTAGGTGGCACAGTGAATAGAGCACCGGCCCTGGAGTCAGGAAGACCTGGGTTTGGATCCAGCTTCAGACACTTAACACAAAAACTAGCCGTGTGACCCTGGGCAAGTCACTTAGTCACAATTGCCCTCCAAAAAGCAAAAAAATTTTTAAAAAAAGACAAATTATTTAAGAAGTGAAAAGGTGAAAAAGAGTTTTGTTAAACTTAGTAAGCCCTTATATTGAGGGAATCCTCCTCTATGGCAAGGAAAGGGAATGAAGAGATCAGAGAAATAGATTGTCTGAAAGAAGCGCATGTCAAATGCATAGAGAGCATAGAGATGGGGGTAATGGTAGGATAAGTGAAGTCCAAGTGGAAGATCAACCCCTCTTTCTCTAATACTAGCAATTTGAACCCTCTTTCCAGTGTGGTCTCCCACAGCTAATCACCGACGATTAGTAACCCAGTTCCAGTTAACTAATTAAAATCAATTAACTTTTGCAAGGGAACATTTACTTTAATGATTTAACAATAACAGAGGTACAAAATCCCCCCAACATTCTGGCTGCATGTTCTCCCCTATAATACCTTGGGTTCTGGGAAGAGTGGGCTCAGGCTTAATATAATTTCCCAATAGCATTATTTTCACTAAGTTCACCTCCAAATGCAGAATCGTTACCAGATGAGCCCTTTGTCTGGGCTAACACTGGACTGAATCTGGAAGACCTTTTCACTTGAGACCTGAGAGTTGGATCAGGCGTCTTAAAGCTTTTCATAGACTGCATTCCTAGACCTCTAAGTGGTTTGCTCTTGTCCTCTCAGAGTTAAGGAGGTCATGGTTGTCTCCCTTGCCTTCACCCAAAATGGAAGAACAAATGCTGAGGCAAAGAATATTCATGAGTCACTAATCAGCCTCGGATGGAGAGGGAGTGCATTCCTTAAGCACTAGCTCTTCTCTCACCAGAATTCCATCTTGTTTTATTGGGAAGAAGTAAGGCAATGAGAAGGATGAGATTCTCGTCAGCTAGACCTTTTCTGAATGCACCCCCAGTCACAGTGATGCACGTACAGACAAAGATTCTCTTATTTACCACATGGTAGTAGACAGAAACCAATCACTGAATGTCTTCACATGCTCCAAAATCCACATGGGAGATGTATCAGCAGAGCACTCTGCACATACTCATAGGGACTGGGCTCATTGACCTGTACCCTATAACCCTCACCACATACTTTCAGTTTCACGATAGCTCAGAATGGAAGGGAAGCAGTCCCCTCTTACACAGTGTTCTGTGTATGTGTCTTCATTCCCCTCTGAGACTGTGAATTCCATTAGGAGAGGAATTTCTTTCTTTCTTTCACCTGCAGAACCTAGACCAGTCCCACACACAAAGGTGTCTAATTGAATTGTGCTAAACAACAACATTTTGATTTTCCACCTTCCTGCTATGGTTATATTATTTTCTTTTTTATTCCTGGCTATCACTCTGAAATGGAGAGCTGAGCTCATCAAAAAAATAAAGCCTAGCTTTAGAGCATAAGAAAATTTCTAGTTTAGTCTGTTTAAGTTGATACTTCCCCCCCACCATCAGAACCCTTTTATGCATTGCTAATGGTTGAGATGGTTGAGCTATTTTTTTTTGTTTTAATTTTTTTTTTTTTAGTTTACCACAGAGAACAGACTGAGCCCAATTTCATCAAACTTTTAACTAGGCAGTCTTCTAATATGTTGGACCTTAGTCTTCTTTTAGTGTCTAGCTAACTCTCAAGTATAAATGGGTTGTCCTCAATCTTCTCCTTCTTAATTATTTCCCCTTCTTAGTTAATTTCCCCATCTGTTAAAAAAAATGAAGGGATTGGTCTCTATGATCTCTAAGGACCTTTCCAGCTTGAATTCCATGTTCCCCTGACCATGGTATCTGAAATTAAAGGACCTCATTTCAAATCCTACCATTGCCACTGGTTACCTGAATCACCTTGGCCAAAGTACTTAAAACCTCTCCGAGTCTCAGTTTCCTTATCTATAAAATGAGAGAACTAGAATAAATTACTTTGGAAATCTCTTCTATCTATAAACTACGATCCTATGAATAGAACTGAATGGTCCCCAAATTACTCAGATATTTTACCCCAATTTCCACTTCAGTGGAAGAGCTTGAAGAAAAAATACATGTCCACTGATCTTCCTATCCAGTGCTCCCATTATACTGCCTCTGTTAAGAGGAAATAGATTTCTTTTATTTCTAACTTTTTCAGTGTTGATTCAGGATTCCCACAGAAGGATGCCCAGTATCCTTAAAGCAGACCATTCGGACAACCTTGCCAACCAACTAACACAATCAGAGGGCAATCTAGCCACTAACAGAGGTTGGTTTGAGATGGGGACCATGGAAATGCTTTTGTATTTAATGTTTACATATTATAACATTACAAGGTACAGACACAATCAAGAGGCAGCATGGTGTAATGAAAAGAAAGCTGGCCTCGGAGTCCCAGAAAGAATTGGAATGAACACCAGCCTCTGACATTTAATGGCCCTGTGACAAGTCACTGAACTGTGAGGAGTCACTGAACCTCTCAGTGTCCCCAAGCAACTCCAAGAGACTCTAAGCTGCAGAATGTTTGCCAATCTGCATTTGTGTGTGTCTGGGGGGGGGGGGGGAAGGGGAACATGCCCATGCAGGGGGGAGGGGCATTGGAGGAGAGAGGGAGACCAACTGGGGTAAAGGTTTTGGATATAATCAGAGTTTAAGAAATGCTCCTTGATTTGAATTTCATTGTAGATCATAGGACCTTCAATATACAATTGATAATTCAAATTCCAACAAGAATGGGACATTTAGGTTTCCAAAATGCTTTGTTCACAGCACCCATAGGAATTACTTAGCTTAAGTGTTATTATCTCCATTTTATAGATTAGAAAATAGACTCAGGGAGGTAAATCAGGGTCACATACCTAGTAAATATTGGAGCTAGTAGTCATCAAAATCAGGTCTCCAGAAGGAGCTCTCTTTTCCCTTCCTCCCATATAACATGGATCAGTTAATTTTGTTGTTGTTCAGTCGTTTCAGCTGTGTCTGACTTCGTGACCCCATCTGGGGTTTTCCTGGCAAAGAGACTGGAGTGGTTCACCTAGTTTAAACCTCTCATTTTACCTGTAGCTTGTGGGGCAGCCCATCACTTCTGGGGCTCCCAGAAAAGCTATCCCAAGTACAAGATACTGTTTGGAATCTCCATCCACGAACACCATAGTTCACAAGCCCTGACCAATGTGTTCATTTTTTCTCTAGACAGTCAGAGGACACAATTAATTCAAAGCAAAGACATGTAATAAAATAGCTTTTAAAAATCACAATAAAACATTCTTCCTATCAACCTGGGCCATATTATGTAGAAAAGAACACTTAGGAATCACGTATAAGGGAAACACATGTGGAGAACACACCTGGAGGGGCAAGTCACATCTCTGACTTTTCCTTGGTTATGACTACATGGTACCCTCCTGGGCCATGGTAACTGCTGAGCTTATGGTCTCAGGGGGAGAGCAGTTCTTCTGCTCTCATGCCCTCTCTGCTGGGTGTGGTCCCAATTTGTACCTTGTTGGCTCATCTCTTCAGGCCCACCTAAACCAACTCCATTTCTCAGCTGCATTCTACTAGAACACAATCTCTCCCTTCTCTGGGTCCTGAAGAGATAAGACCACAAGGTAGAAGGTGGGCAATTGTAGAATGGACAATTAGACTGAACAATTCAAAATGTAAGGAAGGAAGCACACTTAAGAGTCTATTATGAGGGGGGTGGCCAGGTGGCGCAGTGAGTAAGAGTGCTGGCCCCAGCATCAGGAGACCCAGGATCAGTTCCAGCCTCAGATACTTGGCACCCACACAAAATAACTGGCCGTGTAACTTTGAGCAAGTTACTTAACCCCAATTGCTTAAAAGAAAAAAAAAAGTCTATTATGGTACGGTAGACAGAGCACCAGCTCTGGAGTCAGGAGAACCTGAGTTCAAATTGAGCCTCAGACACATGATATTTACTAGCTGTGTGACCATGAGCAAGTCACTTAACTCTGATCACCTGAAAAAAAAATCTTTTATGTAGCAACTATTTAGTAAATATGATTTCATTTTATCCTCACAATTACTCTGGGAAGTAGGTACTATTATGATCTATATTTTACAATAGATAAAACTGAGACAATAAAAAATTAAGTGACTTGCTCAGCGTCACACAATAAGGATCTGAGGTCAGATTCAAACTCAGATCTTTCTAACTCCAGGCCCAGAACTGTATCTACTGTACCACCAACCTTTCTTCAAGCAGAAAAAAACAGAAGCTAAAGTATTAAGTGTTTTACATACATACACACAGGCTAGAAATCAAAACACTGATTTTTTTTTAATGTCACAAAAGCATTTTTGTTATTGTTCAGTCATTCAGTCATGTCTAACCCTTTGTGACACCATGCATTTATCCATGGGGTATTCTTGGAAATGATATTGGAGTGGTTTGTCATTTCCTTCTCCAGTGTTTTACCATTTTACAAATGAGGAAACTCAGGTAAACAGGATTAAGTGATTTACCCAGGGTCACGTAGCTTATCAGCGTCTGAGGCCAAATTTGAACTCAGATCTTCCTGACTCCAGACCCAGCACTCTAACCACTGTGACACCTAGTTTCCCCTAAAAACATTTTAGGTTACTAAAAATGGAAGTTTGTTTAAAAAAAAGAATATATATATATACATATATATATACACACACATACATATATACAGACACACACACAATGGTGGTACCACTTATCCAATGAGTTATTGGTCAAACCCAATATAAAATATAAAGTAGTGAGACAAACAGCTTTGCTAAGAGAATGGGATAGAGTCATGGAAACAAGGAGCCTGGAGCTCACATTGAGAGACTACAGGAGGATTTTGGATACAAGTAGCTATAGATACAGGGATTAAGATACTAGGAAATCACAAATATAAGGAAAAGGTATTTGAAGATATTTGGAAAGGTGGGGGAAATGAGGGTCTAGGGGAAATCTGGAGGAGAAATGGTATGTGAGACTGATGTCTCATTTTCTGTTGTTTGGGAACATGAACCTACATTTAAAAAGAGGGAAAAACCTCACATATATTATAGGATCAAAGGAGAGAATTATTTCTGCTTGAAATATGTCTTAAAGCAGAACTTAGAAACCTACTCTTTCTATACACAGCCATTACCCTATAGGAAGAAATCAATCAGAGGTCCCAGCAAAGTAAAAATCAAATTAATTTAGAAATTTTAAACAGAGAAAGGTTAGATTTCACTCATTCACTTCGTAAGTTAAGAATAAAGGGAATAAAAGCTATTTATACACGAAGTTACAATATTGTGCTTCTACATTCTGCCCAGTAAAAGTAGTAGCATTGGAGAAAGGGGCCCTTGAACCAAAAGAGGGAAAGACAAGCAAACAAAAAAGAAAGGAGAAAGGAAGAAAAGAAGATGAATGACGAAGAAATGAGAAAAACAAAGTGACAAAAAATAAAGACAAGGAGAGAGAAACATAAAGAAAAAGAGACAGATACATTAACAGAAAGGAGAAAGAGACAGAGAAGCAGAGGAAAAGGGGGAAGCTGTAGGGAAATAGACTGACAGAGACAGACGGACACAGTGACACAAGCAGAAAAAATCACAGAGAGGTAGAGACAGATGTTTTTATAAAGAACTTAAATGGAAAGAGAAAGAAAGAGGGAGAAGGAGAGGAAGGTCAGGAGATAGCGTGGGTGGGGAACCTGTAGCCTTGAGGTCACATTTGACCCTCTAGGTCCTCAGGTGACTTTTGACTCATGTGACCCTCTAGGTCCTTAAGTCTGGTCCTTTGACTGATGCACATGGTCCTCTAGGTCCTCAAGTGTGGCCCTTTCGCTGACACATGTGGCCATCTAAGTCCTCAAGTGTGGCCCTTTCGCTGACTCATGTGACCCTCTAGGTCCTCAAGTATAACCCGTTGACTGACATGCTACCCTCCAGTCTGCAGGTTCCCCACGCCTGGGGTATGCCAGGAAGTTTTTTGTGATATGCCTAGAGTACAATATTGTCAGTTGTGTTGTGGACATTGGAGTAAGTTATCCTCATTGTGACTTTGAGTGTTACTTTATAAGCTTGGAGGATCATAAAATTTAGATCCAGAAGAGACTTTAGGAATTATTTCTAGTCCATTTTGCAGATGAGAAAACTTACACTCACATAAGTTTGGAAGGGGTTGTCCAATAACACACAAAGTTAAGATTTGAATCTCAAAGTCATCCTGTCCTAAACTCAGTGTTTGCATTATACTGCAGATGACGTTTTCCAGGACAGCAGGTCAGAAGGTACTATTTCCTCCTAGATTTTAATTATGAAATTAGGATAATTTGATGGTGGTGTTGAGTCTATGACCTCCTTCCCCACAGGCATGATTAAAGAATTAAAGAAATCAAAGGACAAAATCAATTATACTTTAAAAAATAAAACTATGACCCTAGATTAAAATCAATATAAACATCTATTTTAATTTCTAAAGTTAAATAGATAATGTACCATTTTGAACATGATTTAATTTTTTTTAATTGCATACAATTAGGCACCATTCTCTTTCATCTTTAGTTGTTCCCTGATTTATCTGCCCTGGCTTTCTCTCAGCTTCAAGTATAATTAATTTATGCTGAATTTTTCTGGAACTTTCTAAGGACTCTAAGATCTCTAGGCAACTTGTTCAAAAGTTAAAAGCCCCTGAAGCTTTTCTTCTGCTATAGACTCCCCCCTTTGCTTTGATCTGCTCTCTGGCAAGAAATTAAACTCTCTGGATACTTACTTGGTTCTGCTTATTTCACTCTTCATTATTTTGTGCAAGTCTTTCCATGTTTTTCTAAGATCACAGCAATATTATTTTAAGAATGACTGAGTGAATGTCATTTTGATTATTATATATACCCAAATTAACTACAAAGGACATATGAAGAAAGATGCTATCTGAATCCCAAGAAAGAATTAATAAACAGAATTATATGTAGAATGGTTTTGCATCCATCCATCTATCTCTCCATCTCTCTATCTCTCCATCTCTCTCTCTATCTATCTATCTATCTATCTATCTATCTATCTATCTATCTATCTATGCATCTGTCTATCTGTCTATACATATCTGTGTCTAATGGTAGCCATAGGCTGGAGGAGAGAGAAATGAAGAAAAAAGGGAAGAAAAAATAAATTTACATAACATTATTATATATTTAAAAGTAGCAGCAATGTACATAATAGACTTGCAGTTGCATGGGCAAAGGAAGACAGAGAAAGAGAGACAGACAGACAGAGACAGAAAGAGAGAGAGGGGAGAGAGAATGAATAAATAAAAACACAATAGAACATAGATAATGTTAACTTGGGGCTTTCCAAGTCAGTACGCTGCCTACTGGGATATGTTTTGTATATAGAGCACTGTACCTTTAGAGACCCTGCTAAGAAGGATCACTAAAGGATACAGCCAATAGAGTGCCAGGCCTAGAATCAGGAAGACCTGAGTTCAAATCCAGCTTCAGATATTTACTAGCTGTGTGACCCTGGGCACATTATTTCACCTCCACTTGCCTCAGTTTCCTTTTCTGTAAAATGGGGATAATAATATCACCTACCTCCAAGGTTGTTGTGAGGATCAAGTGAAATAACAATTGTAATGCACTTAGCACAGTGACTGGCAGGTAGTAAGCATGATATATGTTAGCTATGATGAATGATGATGTATCGCTTGAGCTATAAAACTCATTCAACAAATATGTCGGAAGCAACTACTCTGTGGGGTACCATACAGGACACTGGGAGTCACTTACCATTAAGTATTCTTCTCAGTAGCTTTTAATAAACATCTACTAGATTTATGATTAATCTGTTTTGGAAAGAGACTGACCTGTTTTAAAGAGAAGAACCCCATTTTGACAGTCTAATTTTAAAAAATTAATAGAATTTAATAACCTCTCAAAAATATAAATGAAATTATTTTCTCATCCCCGTCTTCTCAAATGTTAATGAACTTCTCAGTATTATAATCCATTTATTCCTGAAGAGTTTGTTTTGTTTTTTATTTAATCATTATCATTGCTTGCTACAATTATTTTTACTTCGGATTTTTCTACTTTGGGTTCCTAACAAACAAAAAAAAATGGATTTGATTTGAAAAGAAAGTTCAAAACAATGAAATGAATGCTGGTTTCAGATGGCAATTTTCATACGTTGTAGAATGAGGCAGACTTAGTCTCTCCAAGAAGGCGACCTTTCAATAGTAATGCCATCTTCAGGCCCCAGCCAGTAAGTTGGCCTCCCCTTGTAAGTTTCCGAGGGAAATGGCTAAAACCTTAATCATTCCATCCACAAAGGCAAGAACTTTCAGAATCCCATAAGAAAATAAACCTTTACTTCAAAAATAAACTTTGAAGTTTGGAAGTAAGAGCAGAAAAATTATCTCCCAGGGAAAAAAGGAGCTGGTTTAAATAGTGTTCACAGCTCTCCTGCTTTTATCAAAGTGTCATTCTGCCGCAAGTGATATAACCTGAACAGCTCTGCAGTGGAGGTAAGCAGATGGGGATAATTATTCCTTAAAGGATCAATAAAAGGAAAGGGGAAAGCAAAGGAATCACCCTGGTCAAAGAGCTGGCCCCTTTAGGTATTTACCCTGCATTTGGCTCCATCTCACAGGTCAGGGCTCCTCTGCCCCTTTTTTATAATGTAAATTTTTTTTTGTGATGACATCAACCACTTTGTATTATTGAGAAGCACCATAGTGTAAAATGGGGTAGCTAGGTGGCACAGTGCATAGAGCACTGGGCTGAGAATCAGGAAGACTCACCTTCCTGAATTCAAATCTGGCCTCAGGCACTTAAAAGCCGTGTGACTTTGGACAATTCCTTTAACCCTGTTTGCCTCAGTTTCCTCATCTGTAAAGTGATCTGGAGAGGGAAATGGCAAACCTTTCCGGTATCTCTGCCAAGAAGAGCCACAAACAATCGTACATGATTGAAAACAACTGAACAACAACACAGTGTAAAGTACTTTGGATTTGCTGTCAGGAGGTCTAGTCTTGAATCCCAGATCATGTACTTATTATAGGACAATGGTCATTTCACTGTCAGGTGACAGTGTAAAGTAACACTGTAAAATGACAATAATACTCAAATTCCCTGCTTCATAGAGCCCTGAGGTGGGTGTATTATAAATAATGTAGTGTTGATGTAACTATCAGTTGCAATGCGTAGTATTTTATTATTTTTAAGATCCTTTTAATTCACACTGTCTCATTCGATGCTCACAAAAGCCCTGCTTTTTATGGCAAGACAGGCATGAGTATCCTCGTTTTACAGATGAGGAAACTGAGGCTGAGTTTATGCAACTAGTGATTTGTCCAAGTTCACACAATAAGTAGAATAGAAGACACTTAAGCTAATTCAAGTTTTTCATTACATCATTTGTCATTGCTGAGGCCTGGAATCAGGAAGACCCGAGTCCAAATCCAACCTCAGACACTTACTAGTTGGGTGACTCTGGACCAGTCACTTAACCTCTGTCTGCCTCAGTTTCCCCAGCTGCAAAAAGGGGATCATAATAGCACCTAAATCCCACTTAATAAATGCACTATTTACTGTCCTTTCTTGCTTCCTTTAAGTCCCAACTAAAATCCCAGCTTCTACAAGAAGGTTTCTCAAACGTCTCTTATTTATTTCCTCTTTATCCTATATATGGCTTGCTTTGTATATTTTGTTTGTACGTGGTGTCCCCCCCAACAGATTGTTATCTTTCATTCTCAGAGAGGACCAATGACATCACAAGGTTAATGTCTTGACTTGTCAGTGAATTGGTTATGAATGGGGCAGCCTCGTTCTCTCCTCCGGAGTCATCATGGAAAGACAAAGGTCAAGTCGACTGACAACACCCCCTATTCCCCAACTTACAAATGGTCAAGGGATATGGATAGGCAGTTTGGAGATGAAGAAATCAAAGCCATACATAGTCACATGGGAAAATGCTTTAAATTATTATTGATTAAAGAAATGCAAATTAAAGCAAGTCTGAGTCACCAATGCAACCTATAGGATTGGTTAAATAAACTTCTTAAAGGCAGGGCCTGCTTTTGCCTGGTGCTAAGCATTGTACACAGCATATAATTGACACATAATTAATATTAATTGTTAACTGATAAATATTCCAGGACTCTATTCAATATCTATGTATACATATATGTACGCAAATATACATGCATATACACTTAAATACACATTCTGAGATCAAAAAGGTCACGGATGTCAAGCTTTATTAGTGGAGAGAATTTCCTTGCCTGGAATTTTCAGATTTGTGATTTCACTACATATATGTGAATAGGTCCCATATACTTACATATAATATGTTAGTGTATTACTCTGTGCAGCTATGTGCATACAGACATCTATATGCACCCTTTTGGGAGGAAGGTCACTGAAGAATTGGAGTGGATACTGAAAAGCCTTGCAAGAGGAGAGACATAAGGAGCGTGTTGAGAAGGACCTAAGCGCGGAGCCAGCAGAAGGGTCAAGAAGCTGCCTTAGGAAGAGAAGCCAGCATTGTGCTCTCAGTTAGCCGGAGCTGCAGCTGCTGCTGGGACCAGGGCAGGGGAGCCAGAGCAGCTGCAGGATGAGAGAGAGAGAGAGAGCAGGCCGAGTACCAGGGACAGGATGACACTGAGGTAACCAAAGGAAGCTGTGTGATCGATCAGGGGACTGGTGGGATGGCACAGAGAGCCATATTCATCACACTGCTGAGAACAGAGATGGGGATCCCTAGTCTTCTTCTTTATGTCTTTCTACCACTATATCTGTTTTTTTTTTCCTTAAACTTTGTTCTTGAAAGTTAGTTCTGCTTTTGTTCATCATTTGGTTTAAAAAGAAACCATCTTTTCTTAGAAAATATGGTTGTTCGTTCAAGAAAGTATCTGATATGTCACTGGGTTCTTATAGTAAGAAAAGAGATTTTATTGATACATATTTGATAGAAGTACAGAAAATACATAAATCCAACCCTGTCCTAGATAAATTAATGCAGTAATAGCCGCTTTAGTTGGAGACTGTGTTTGGTAGTCAAGTGGGCACCTCAGACATTTTCCCCTTTCCCTTTGTTCATTCCAGTGGCAGAGTTAAAAAGAAATGCATCCTCCCAGAGACAGAGCCAATGGCATTGACATGAGAAAGTAATAGCTGTAAGGGAAGAGAAAAACCATCTGTAGGAAATTAGGGACCACAGAGAAGGAGTAGCTAGCTCTGCCCATCAACCTTCTACCTTCTATGTTGTCCTGAACCCACTGCAAGAAGCATACCACCATCACTGCTAGGCATGTAGACATGTGTACATACATGTATGATTATGTACAGGGTGTCCCAAAATTCTTAGTGCTTTTATACACTATATACATGTATGTGTGTATGTACACATTTTTACATATGTATACACATCTATATAAATGCATATATATGTATATATATTTTTTTCATGTATAGATTTATAGATGCAAATGCACATATTAGGGCAGCTGGTGGTACAATGGCTATACTACAGGATCTGAAGCCAGGAAAACTCATCTTCCTGAGTTCAAATCCAGCCTAAGATACTTACTAGCTGTGTGACCCTGGGCAAGTCACTTCACCCTGTTTGTAAAATAAGCTGGAGAAGGAAATGGCAAACCACTCCAATATTTTTATTGAGAAAACTCCAAATGAATATTCAGACACAATCGAAATAACTGAACCATAGCAACAACCTCCCAAGTAGCTGAAGATAATTTGGAAAGAAAAAGTATTAAGAACTGGAAGGACCAGCAGAAAGGTTGTTGAGCTGAGTCTTGAAGAATCAGAGGTGAGAGGGCAAGGCTTTCCTGGCATGGGGAAAGGTCAGGGCAAAGACACTGTGATGAGAGATGGAGCCACAGCCAGCAATTCTGTGCAGCTGGATTGTAGAACACGACAGAGGCAAGAAAGTGAGAAGGGAAAGGGGGAGAAGGGGAAAGCACTTGCAATGTAACAGGCACTGTGCGAAACACTTTACAAAAATAGGCAATGGGCCAGATTATGAAGAGTTTTAAACGACAAACAGGATTTTCCCACAGTTCTAGTGGAGAAAACTATTTTTTACAATGTTTTCACTTTCAGCAAAAGTTTAGAAACCAGCTTTTTCCAATCTTTTCTGACAAAAAGGCAGTGAAATCTGTACCAGCAAATGTTAGTACTCTTGGCTGGTGGTTCCTGACCTTCTGATCCTATCTGTATGGAAATGGGTATTGGGTGGCCAAGACAAAGTGAGAGGCAGCCTTGAGCAGACATGTATTTTAAATCTCTAACCTGGTGTCTCCCAAACCTCTACTCATTCTGGCAGCAAGGGCAGTCGTGGCAGTGGAAATAGGCCCATTTGGCTGAGGGTGGTGGGCTCTGGCACCACAACTTGGCTCAGTGCTGGCTTTGCATGAAAAGAGGAGGTCCCTGTGCAGTGAATATAGACTCTCCTAGAAGCTGCTTCCTGACTGGAGATCTCGAAAAGACTCAATGGCGACCAAAAACTGTCTCTGTGAACCATTAAGGGATGCAGTGGATAGAGTACTGGGCCTGGAGTCAGGAAGATGTGAGTTCAAATCCGGTCTAAGACACTTACTAACTGTGTGATCTTGGGCTTAACCTCTATTAACTTAACCTCCATTTGTCTCAGTGTCCTCAGCTGTAAAATGGGGATAAAAATGGCACCTACCTCCCAGGGTTATTGTGAGGATCAAATGAGAGAATATTTGTAAAGCTCTTAGTATGGTGCCTGGGACAGTCAGAACTATACACATGTTCTCATTATGATAATTATCATTATTACTGCTACCTGAAATATCCTAGTATTTGATAGTGAATTTCATCTTATGCTTCCTTCAAGCCAAAAACTTGAAAGGGGTAAAGAAACAGGCATATGAGCATTAATGCCAAGTTCAGCAACAAGAAAGCAATACACAGCATTGTTGTGTCATTTTCATTGTGTCTGACTCTCTGTGACCTCATTTGGGGTTTTCTCTACAGAGATACTGGAGTAATTTTTCCATTACCTTCTCTGGTACATTTTACAGATGAGGAAACTGAGGCAGAGTTAAGTGACTTGCCCAAGGTCACTCAGCTAAGAAGTATATGGGCTGGATTTGAACTCATGAAGAGGTGTCTTTCAGACTCCAACAATTTTGTTATATATGCAATACAATATAATAATGCCAATATAATATAATAAGCAATATCTCTATGTATAATGTAACAATAAACAATATGCAATGTTGAAACTTAATGCTACTGCTACGTTAGATTGGCTAAAGTCAGGGTCACAGAAAAGATTTGAGAAGTACCTCCAACCCCTGCCTGCTTCTTTGCAGAGGTGGGAGAATCTAGGAGTAGAAAACTACGTATGTCAAGCTTTTTTGTTTTTTGATATATTGGTTAGTTTTGCTGATCTGGAGTTTTGTCCTCTTTTAAATTCTGTATTGTAAGGGATAACCCGCTGGGAGGAGAGGCAGCCAGGTGGTGCAGAGGATAGAGGTGCAGGCCTAGAGTCAAGATGCTCATCTGCCTAAATTCAAATCCAGCCTCAGACACTTACTAGCTGTGTGACCCTGGACAAGTCACTTAACCCTGTTTGCCTCAGTTTCCTTATCTGCAAAATGAGCTGGAGAAGAAAATGGCAAACCAGTCCAGTATCTTTGCTGAGAAAAATCCAGGAAGTGTCAGACACAAGTGAAAAATCACTAAACAATAACAGTAACTCTGGAAGGAACAGAAAAAAGAGGGATATAATGGGAAATATTAGTGATGTGAAAACAAAAAACTGGATGGTTTCTAAGGTCCCTTCTGACTCTAAATCCATGATCCAATGATCTATAATTCTGTGATTGATTAGAAGTCCCCTCAACTGACTTCTCCCATCCCCTCTTAAATATACGTGAGGCAGCACTCAGGGTCCTTTTTGCATAAGAGTTTCTTCTTATAGTCTCTCTGTGCAAAAGTTTCCTCATTGAGTAATGCTGTAATATATCCCTAGAACAGATTTAAACGCATGATGTTAGGCAGGAAAGGAATCAGCCCTCTAGGACCTATTTCCAGTCTTAGGCCCATTTGGGGTGTTCCCTTTACTTGATCACTATTGGGAAAGGCTGCCTCTCTAGCTCTCTGAAATTGCCACCAGGCCTTAATTGACCTCCAGGGATCTCAATTCCTACTCAGATTCTCCTAGACTTTTTGTGGAAATCTTTTTGCTTCTCCTTAATTCCCTTAGGAGGGGAGTTATGACTTTCAAAGAGGATTTCAATAACTAAGAGAAAGATGAGAAAATAAAACAAATTTAGAGGTTGGATTTACCCACTGAGAGAACTTGGAAATCTAACCCTGAAATGTTTCTAATCTAATCAATCCTAATAAATCAATCGATCAGTGACCATTTGTTTTTAATATTACTTTTTTCCCCAACTGCACATTAAAATAATTTTTAACATTACTTTAAAATTTTGAGTTCCAAATTCTCTCCCTCCCTCCTCCTTTACTGAGATGGTAAGCAAGTTATACATGTGCAATCATGCAAAACATATTTCCATATTTGGTCATGTTGTGAAAAAAAACAGACCCCCCAAAAGTGAAAAATACTATGCTTCACTCTTTCTCTGGAGGTGGATAGCATTTTTTTTTGAATGAGCACTTATTAAGTACTTACTATATGTAACGTGCTGGGGAATTCTTCTGAAAAAGTTCATATTCTAGTAGGGGCAGACACATATAGGAAATTTCAACTGCAAGTCAGATGGAAAGTTCTTGGTCCTTACTGTGCAATGACAAAGTCAATGGTAATGTCTCTTCTTTAATGTTATTGCCACTTCTAAAAATTATATCCATTTCTGATTTTGAACCATTTGCCAGTGCCAAGGATCTTGGTGGCAAGAACATTGGGGGTGGGGGGTGGGGGAGAAGGTAAGGTATTTGATGTTAAGTGACTTACCCAAGGTCATACAGCTAGTAAGTGTCCAGTGTCTGAGGTTGGATTTGAACTCAGTTCCTCCTGACTCCAGGGTCAGTGCTCTATTCACTGTGCCACTTGGCTGTTCCTAAGAACATTCTTTTCTGTCAATTTCTTGAACTAACTAGGTCCATTTGCATCTGGGCAGCCTCTGGGCCTAGCCTGAACCACGTGGTCACCTGCCTTGCTAACTCTGAAAGAAGTCCCTGTATGTAATTTAATGAATTAAATGTTCTTCTGCCCAATCCTATTAATAAAACAGACTCATGTGGACAGGCTTATTATTGATCCATATAACAAACTAGAGATTTGGGACATGTATTCTATTCTAAAAGAGAACTATCTGGGTTCTAGAACTACAAGAAGAGTCAATAGACTCCTTTTGCTGAGCTTTTCATTCAATAAGTGCTAAGTGTCTCCATCTCCCAGTTTGGACACCAAGGCTAATGCATTTTCAGGCCTTTCCAATCAGGTGTTGTTTCCAATAGGCCTCCTGCACCTTGGGGGGGGGGGGTGTGAATGTGCAGTCTGAAAGGAAATGGAATTTCCCCTTCAATATTCTTCTTGGAGGACATTGTCTTGATTGGGATCACAGCACAGTGCACATGCTGCATTTGAGATCATGGGTCTGGGAAAATCATGCTCCAGTTGTTCATTCTGTTTGTAGCATTTGGTGTGTGCCCCCATCCACCTGGAACACAGATTGTCACAGCAATCAGCCTGGTTAACGCTGATCATGGTGAGCCTATCCATCCCAGGCTTTCTAAGTGATTTATTTCTCCTCTGAACTGACAAAGCACTTTGTACTTTTCCCATTACACTCTAACATTGTGCCTTGTGTTAGAGTTTTTTTATGTTTTATCTTGACTACTGTACTAAACTATAAGCTTCATGAGGCAGTAAGTCTCATTTTTCTATGTATCCCTTAAAATATCTTTCACTTGGTGGTTGGTCAATAAATATTTGTTGAGGGGCAGCCAGGTGAAAAAACGAAAGAAAGAAAGAAAGAAAGAAAGAAAGAAAGAAAGAAAGAAAGAAAGAAAGAAAGAAAGAAAGAAAGAAAGAAAGAAAGAAAGGAAGGAAGAAAGGAAGGAAGGAAGGAAGGAAGGAAGGAAGGAAGGAAGGAAGGAAGGAAGGGAATAAGGGAGGGAGGGAAGAAAGAGTGAAGGAAGGAGGGAGGGAAGGAGAGAGGATGAAAATACAAGGAGATCTGCATGCTTTGTTTCCACAACATAGCAATACCACACATAAACATGACGCAGGAGACCATCTCTGCTCAGAATTGTAGAATTATTTCAGTCTAAGATGATTAAACCTAGCATTTTTTTTATACTCAGGAGGAAAAAGGGAGCTAGGACCTTTTACACATGTGGAGTCAGCAACCACTCAGTCAAGGCAAATCCACAAGCATTTATTAAATTTCTACTGTGTTCCAGGCTCTATGCTAAGCAATACAGATACAGATAAAAAGCAAAAACCAGACATCTTTTACTATGCCAGCCTTGAATAGGAAAGAAAAGGATCAATACAGGGACTAGTAGAATTTATTTGTTGTCAAAGAGTACACTTTCCGCTTCTCAGTCTTTCTAGCCACTCCAAGATCAGACATTTTACTTTTGAGCAAGAAGAAAGGAAAGAAAGAAAATAAGCATTTTATTAAGCAACTACTATGTATTAAGAAATATACTAAGTACTTTACAATTATTTTCTCAGTGGATCCTAATACATCCCCGGACGGTAAATGCTATTATTCTCCCATTTTATAGTGGAGAAAACTGAAGCAAACAGAAATTAAATGACTTGGATTTGAATTCAAGCCCTCCTGACTCTAGGCCTAGAGTTCTATTCACTCCAATATCTAACTATTAAGAAGCTTTTCCTTCTTTCAAATTGTATAATAGCAGCCAGAGTAGGAATGTGACCTATGACTCCACAGAGAATATAAACTACCTTGAGTAAATGTAAACAGCAAAAGAAGCTCCAACTGTCCCATGGGAAAACTTAAACGTGACACCCTGGGCATCCCTGGCACTATGCCTTCTTTGTTCGGCGTCTATAAATCTGGCCTAGCTCAGGGGATCCATTATATCTTTCTGTCCTCCTGCGGCTGAGGACTAGGTCTCATGAGTACACTCCTTTAAACAACCCAATTAACCTAACAAACCTTATCAAACCTACATATATTTACTACCAAGCTGGCATGGGCCCATCTTTCTTCAGTATCTCAGTATTGTCTTGGAGGGTCTGTGTCCCTACAATTGGCATATCAGAGCAGAATAGATCCACCCTCCTTACATTTGGCCTTACAAGTGGCATGGTCAGCAGAATAGTCTGCCCCCTACAAATCTTGTATCCTTACATAATCTAGTCTATCTCTTTGTAATGTTCAGCTTTTCCCTCCATGGTTCTGATTGCTGTACCTCTGTTAAGGCAGTCTAAGATTTCATTAGCTTTCTCAATTGCAATATCATGCTGTTGAATCATATCTTCAAATGAACTACTGTCTAGCCATACCACAAATCTTTTATTTGTGATGATGATTTTTTGAGCTGAAGTGTAAGACTTTGCATTTAATACTACTTAAATTTGGTCCAATATTTATCCTGTCAAAAAAATTTTTTTTATCTTGGTTCTAACATCCAACACATTAATTATCTCTGCTCTCTGCAGACCGCAAGGATCAGAGTATGAATGATGATTCCTTTTTATTCTGTTGTGAAGGCCAGGAATACACACCTTCAGTTCAAAGATCTTCTGTTATTTTAAACTGTTTGGTAATTTCTGAACCTTCTCCCAAAACCAAATGGAAAAAAGATGGAAGTATTTTGCTTCTTATTTATGTCATTTCCATAATCAGCTATTTGATAAACAATGAAATCCAATGACTCAAGATGCTGATAAAAACATTAGAAAGAATAAGATGAAAGTGATATCGAATTATTATTAATCTTTGGGTCTAGTCATCCAACCAGCTCTGATGACTTAGGTCTTAACTATACTAATGTCTAGCAAACATCCATTCAGGTCATATACTACTACTACTACTACTACTGCTGCTGCTGCTGCTGCTGCTACTGCTGCTACTACTACTACTACCAATAAAACCAACTCATGTTTATATAGTGCTTACTATGGGCTAGGCACTATACCAAGCACTTTATAATTATTATCTCAATTGATCTTTAAAACAACCCTGGGAGGTAGGCACTATTATTGTCTTTATTTTATAGATGCAGAAACTGAAATGAATAGGTGAAATGACTTGCCTAAGGTCCCAAAGCTAATAAGTGCCTGAGGCTAGATTGGAACTCAGGTCTTTCTTACTCCATTCTACAGGAATAATATGGTAGAATTTGTCAAACTTTTCCTAAATTATATTAACCACATTCTCCTGATTTACCAGTCTAGCAACCCTATTGAAAAAGGAATGAGTTTAGTCTGAAATGATAGGCTTTTCATGAAGCCATGGTGATTCTTTGTGATGACTTTCCTTTTCTAGATGTTCAATAACCCATCTCCTTTAAGAATTTCACTAGAAATAAAGATTCAAGGTCACAAAACTATAATTTGTAGACCCCTTTCTCTTTCCTTTCTTGAAACTGAGACAACATTTGCCTTTCTCCAATCCTGTTCCTCCCATCCATGATTTTCCAAAGATCATTGGCAGGGACTCAACAATCCCCTCTGGCAGATCTTTCAGCCTCCCTGGGAAGTATGGACCCACTGACTTGAACTCATCAAGAAAAACGAAATCCTTCCTTGGTATCTCCCTATTCATCTTGAGTTTCAATTCCCCGTTAGCTATTGCTATTATATTCTTTACAGTTAAAAGGACATTCTCCTTGGCAAAGAAAATAGAAGCAAAATGAGTTGTCATTCTTTCTCCCCTCTGTGTTCTGTTATCATTGTCCCACAGTCATCCTCTCCTTTCTTTGATGTCCCTCTCTTCACTGTCATAGATAGAAACCCCGTTTTGGGGGTCCTTGGCATTCCTCACCAGCTACAGACATCCCTCAAAATACTTAAAATGTGAAAATAATATTTCTGACCCTTGATATGTGCTTTTGTACCTTATAGCTAAAAGCATCCAGGAAAGTCTACCAGAAACCAGACAGCTGGCCTGACCTAAGTCATCTAGCACATTTAATGAAAACCAGACCTCAAGCGAGCTGAACTTAAATTGCCACCTTTCTCAGCCCCTTTTTTTGTTTGATTTTCATAAAATTCTCTGTCTGTTGGGGAATCATGAGTGATGGATGTAGGCAGACATTTATATTCTCTTAACTTCACTCAGAGGTGAGGACCTTTTTCTTTTAAGGGTTGCTGACCCAGAAGGGGAAGATAAAATATCCATCAGGGAACAGACAAAACTAAAAAGCAATTAACTTAGTTTCTATAAAGGAGAAATATAGAATATTCCATCCTTAGCTTTTAAAATTAAGATCAGGGTCTATTATTAAACAAATACAATGAAAATATTACATATACTGCAGTTTTACATTATGGTTAGTTAACTGAGGAAGACAGACAAAATAAAGAGGAGGGAGAAAAAAGGCAGAGGCATAACCATATAGAGAGAAACAAAGGGAGAGACAGAGGGGGTAGACATAGAAACCCTGAAAGAAGGGGAATAGAAAGAGAGCCAGAAAGCTGACACTGAGTTAGAACTTGAAACAAAGATAAGGGAAATTCATTATAGGCCAAAGTGTATACATTAGAGGAATATCTCTCTAGTCATAATAATTTGTATAATGAGTAGTGCCACACATGGAGAGGGGCCGGTGGGTTGTGAGAGCTATCACCACCCCTGTACATGTAGGTGTATGTATGGCTCAAAGGAAAGCAGAAGAGACATCTTTAGCCTCTTCTCTACCTACCTTCTCAAAGTTTAATTCCTGCCAGGAAGAGAAGCAGGAAGTTTTGGATGGGACACCACTCTCCTATCCTCAGAGAGAGGGGCTTGTCGTGGTTCAGTCTTTTTAGTTGTGTCCAATTCTTCATGACCCCATTTGGGGTTTCCTTGGCAAAGATGCTGTGGTGTTTTACCATTCCTTCTCCAGCTCACTTTATTGATGAGGAAACTAAAGCAAACCAAGTTAAGTGACTTGCCCAGGGTCACACAGCTAGTAAATATCTCAAGCCAGATTTGAACTCAGGAAGATGAGTCTTCCTGACTCTAGGTCCAGCAATCTATTTACTGTGCCACCTAGTTGCCCCTAAAGAAGACTGGTTTAGAATCATACCTATCTCTTCCATTCGATATTATCAGTCTAGGTTCAATCCAACTTCTGATTTCAGTGTCATTATTAAGTGGAAGGAAGACTCTAAGTTCTATACACAAATCCTGACCCCCTTCACACCCATTGTTTTTCCATAATGAACACATGTAAGAAATACCAAAGGACAACTTGTGTTGAGTTCCAAAGGTGGGAAACAAAATGGCCTGTATGAATAACAGGAAGGAGGCTGGTTTGGCTGGAACACAGAGGGCATATATAAGAGTAATGTCAACTAAGTCTGGAAAGATGGTTTGGAGCCAAATTGTGGAGGATCTAAAATACCCAAAGAGTCTGTATTTTGTTTTAGAAATGATAGAGAGCCAATGAAGCCTCTTTGGTAGGGAAGTGACATGGTTGGATGCATGCTTTAGGAAAATCAATGTGATAGAGGTGTGGAATACTGATCAGACAGAAGAGAGACTGGAAAGAGGAAGAACAATGAAGAGGCTATTGTAACAGGGCAGGTTATAAATGATAAGGACCTGAACTAGAGTGGTAGCCATGGGAGTAGAGAGAAGTGGACAGACATGAGAAATGTTCTGGAATCGAAATCAATAACACTTGGCAATTGGTTGAATATGGAAGGTCAATAAGAGTAATGAGTCGATAATGATTCCAAAATTTTGAACCTGAATGACTAAAGGGATGGTGGTAGGGAGAAGGGAAAGAAATAAGTATTTATATAATGCTGGCTAGGTGCCAGGTTCTGTGCTAAGTGCTCTACAAACAGTATCTTCTTTGGTTGTATCACAATAGAAGGAGAAATAGAAAAAGGATGAGTTTGGGAGTATGGGGAGAGGGAGATAATGACTTCTGTTTTGAATATGTTGGGTTTGAGTTGCTAATGGGACATCTAGATAAAGACATCAGACAAGCCATTAGTGGTGTGAGATTAGAGTTCAGGAGGAAGATGAGGGCTACATGTGTAGATTTGGAAGCCATCTATCTAGAGAGGATAACAAAATCCACGGAAGCTGATGAGATCACCGACAGAATATGGAGAAAGAAAGAAGGAGAGAGTCTTGAGGTCCTCGAGTTGGGGGATGGGACACTGAGATTGAAAGGTAGTCAGAAAGGTTGAAAGAGAATGCAGAGCAAGAACAAAAATCCAAGGAGGAGAGAGAATACAGGAAGAAGGGCTGTTAACAATATCAAACCCTGAATAGAAGTTAAAGCTCAAAGACCATAAAAGTGCAAGTGGATTTAAAAACTCAAAGTTCATTGGTTCCTTTAGAGAGGGTAGTTTCAGTGGGGTCAAAAGTCAGGCTGCAAAGGATTGAGGTGGAAGGTGAGAAAGTGTCACAAAGAGTGTAGACAAATTTTTTTGAAGAGTTTGACTGTAAAAGAGAAAAGGGATATAGGATGATAGAATTAAGGAATGGCAAAGCCCAAATGAAGGGTTTTTTGTTTGTTATGTGTTTGCGTTAAGGATAGAAAAAGACTGGACATGTTGCATGTGGCAAGAAAGGAACAGGTATATTAAGATAGAAGAAGGTACAAAGAAAGAGATGCAAAGAGACAGTTAAAACAAAGGACTGACAGACCAAGACACAGAGATTCAGTGAAAAGAAATTTGTTAGCTGTGGCTTGAATCGTCACAACCTTCACAGTAAGCAACAGTAAAGTTTCTCCAGGTCCCAGTTCTGATATTGATTTAGTTTTCTTCCCCTGTATTGAGGTCTGGGCTTGGATCCTACATGGGTCAGGCTGATTCTTTTCCAATGTTATTGGTTCCAGCCCCTAGTTCCAGTTATGCAGCCAATCAGAGATTACATAATATAGCTAGCAGACTAGAAAAATTTATAGAACATCTCTGCATGCACCAGATCTCTCCAGACCTCTCCCATGACATGTCATCACGATTCTCCAGAAGCAGATTCCCTGCTTCTTCATCACAGGGGACTGCATCAGCCAAGCACTCTTCATATACTTGTAAGGACTGGGCTCACTGACCATTCCCCTACATCATATTCGTCTTGGCTTTCTTCTGGCTCAAGGTAAGAGAGGATCAGCACCTCATTACATACCTTTTAAATTTTTGCTTGCATGCTGCTGAATGCTTCCAGAAGAAATTACACAATGGTTCCAATTTAGTCCACTATGAATTTGTTTTCTACAATCTCACTCAAGTCCCACAGTCCTATGCCCCTCGTTGACTCTATCATGCTCTCCACAGTGTCTTTTCCAAACCTTCTTTTCTCTTTTCAAAACTGCTATATTAGGGGCAGCTAGGTGGTGCAGTGAATAAAGCACCAGCTCTTCAGTCAGGAGGACCTGAGTTCAAATCCAGCCTCAAACACTTGACATACTTACTGGATGTGTGACCTTGGGCACATTACTTAACCCCAGTGGCCTTGCAAAAAACAAAAACAAAATCCCTGATATATCATCTCCTATATCCTAACTCAGCAGAAGTCCCTATCTCATATTTTATCCTAAAAATTAAAGCCATTTGTCATGAGCTCATTTTCTCTCCAATTCTACACTTCAGGTCCCATTAACATGCCCCATCTCTCCCTGCTTGCTCTAATCTCCGAGGAAGAAATAACCTTTCTCCTGGCTAATGGTATTTCCTCTGTTTGTGTCTTTGATTTCATCACTTCCAGTCTCCTTGGGAAGCTTGGCCTTTTGATTATCTTCTCCCTCTCTCTCTGTCTCTCTCTCTCTCTGCTCTCTGTCTCTTTTTCTCTATCTGTTTTTGTCTCTGTCTCTTTCTCTTTTTCTCTCTTTTTCTCCCTCTCCCTCTCTCTATCTCTCTCCCACCTCTTCGTCCTGATCCTTCAATGTATCTCCAACAACCTTCCCTCTGACGTTATCATCCCTTTAATCTATCATTCCATATCCCTCCTCTCTTTCATGGGTGATGGGCCTTGGGTCTGGGGCCCTTGATGGTTGTGGAAGGCAAAGGACTGGGGAGGTTATGAAGCCTCCCTCCTCAGAAAGAGCAATTCAACCCCAGGTCACCACTCACATATTGATTGGATTTTCACCCCTCTGAGGAAGAGAAGGGTCTTGTCCTGGGCCTAGGAAGCCAAGTGACCTGGCGGTAAGGGACTAGCCAAGGTGGCCAGAAGGTGGGAGTCAGGCCAGAATATCAGTAGATTCTAAAGCAGTAGGCTGGCCAGGGAGGGAATGTGGAAAGAGGAATCGAGGGCATCTTCCCGTAGTCCTGACTCTCCCCAGCAGGGCTTGCAGAACCACTCCTGATTCTCAGATAGTCTTTCTGCCGAGGTGGCTGGCATAGACCCCAAGGAGCTTCACCCTTGGTGGGTCACTCCTAGTTGCTGGAAAGGCTGCCTCAGACATATTAGCTCAGGTACATCTCTCAGTTGATAGGTAGTTATTTCATCACAATAATCCTATGAGATAAGTAATACAATCAATCAAGAATCAACAATGTAGAGGGGTATAGCATTGGATTGTGGATTGTGAGTTGATCTAGAAACCAAGAGGACTTGAGCATGATATTGGGCAAATTGCTTCATTTCTCTTTAAGACTATTAATTGCAGACCAGGTGTTGACCTGCCTTGTAGAGGGAATTCACTCTTCCTGGAGTTCCCTGCACCAATGAAACCACAAGTCCAAACAATAATAATAAATGTAAATATCATTATCCACATTTTGCAGATGAGAAAACTGAGGCTGTGTACCTAAGGTCGTATAGCTAACTTCAAAAGCCGGTCTTTTGACTCCAGATGTTATGCTTTTTCTGCTATACCATAACTGCTTATAATATTTGAATTCTAGATATCATAACCTGTCACCAGTCACTGCCTTTTAAAATTCTGATTAATCACACCCCCCAGCATCCCTTTTAGAAAGATAATATATCTAGATGTAAAATGATATCTCAGGAAGTGTAGTACTTTTGTGTTTACTCTCCATATTTTCATTTATAGTTAGAGAAGTAGTAGTAGGTGGTGCGTTGGAGAGAATACTGGGCCTGGAATCAGGAAGGCCTGAGTTCAAATTTGACTTCAAGTATTTACCAGCTGTGTGACCCTGCACAAGTCACTTGAGCTCTGTCTGCCTTAACCTTCCCATCTGTAAAATGGGAGTAATAATAATAGCACCTACCTCCCAGTGTAAATGGGATACCATTTGGAAAGCACTCTGTAAACCTTAAGGTGCTATATAAACATTGGCTATGACTTTCAGAGTTTGAGAATGCCGTAGGGCATACATACCAGGAACATCACTGGGTGGTTGCCAGGAGACCTGAATTCTAGTTCTGTATCTGTAATTAGCTAATTGTGGGACCAAGTCACTTCACCTCATTCATACTCAGTATCTTCACCGACAACAATACTTGCTCTGCCTAACCTTCTGGGTTTCCCTCACAATGACTCCTAGATCTAATATTCTGCCATGCCTTGAGGTGTGAGGGTAGCAATTCATTGATTAACCTATCACATTTAAAAGCAATTATCTCTGTAAGGTAAGAACACTCTTTATATAATCAATCAGATCAAGGTCTGAGCCCCTTTTTTAATCAATCAAAGACATTTCAATTCAGTGCAACAAGAAGTCTGTTCCAAATGAATGAGACTTAGTCACACCTTGAGGAGCCTGTGTAAAAGCAGGATCTGTATCAGAATGGGGGAGAGTTCCAAGAATCCAGCAGTGGAATGTAAGGGGTGGGGACATCAAGAGTTGAGCAACAAAGAATTTGCAGTATGGGAGTAATTGGTAAAAGGAGAAAGAGAATTTAGAATTGAACTGTTGCAGAAAAGGGAGAGATTGATTAATTGATTGAGGCCATTGGGTCTACAGATGTCTAGGATCAGAAGAATCTGAAATATATACATCTCCTCAAGGACTCTGGGAAATTCCACAGAATGGTCTATTCTTTCTCTAACCTCTCCTCCCAGTGCCTAATAACAGACATTGTTACTCAATTGCTTCTTTACAAATATTTCCAATAAACTAAATGTTGCCTTGATGCCAGAATAGAGAGATATAAATGTAAATTAAGGCAGAAAGCCAAACCTCTGCCTAAATATTAGGAATTTTCCTAAGTGGGGGCTCAGGGCAATTGCAATTGTACTTCTAATTTTTCATTTATGATAAAACTCTCTAAAATAACAAAGGAAGGAACCTGGACCCAAGGGGCCGTTATGTTTCCCTATGTTTAAAATTAGCTATTATTATGAAGGATATTACATTATGATTCTACTGAGTAGCATGGTCAGTCCTCCCCAGCATCTCCATCCTTAGAGCAGAAGCCTGCTTTCTACAGTCCCTTAGGACCCATGAGTTCTTTCCGGAGCTGGGAAACAGCTTTCTGCTTTTATTTCCCAATTGCCTATTTTATTTTAGAAGTAGAGATCTATTTTCTCATGGAATGTGGATAATCTCCCACAATTGTTAATGAAGAATCTAGACTTCGGAATCTCGGAGATATCCAATTTGCTAGCTATGCCTGATTTTCAAAAGGCTGTCATTTTGTCTTAACCTAAGTTGAGCAATTGTGGTTGACTCATTTTATAATGCTTGAAAGTGATATTGAAAGCAGAAAATTCATTGTTCTGAGCTATTTTTTTTTTAACGTGGCCTTTTCTAGGTGGGCCCTAATGGAGAGAACACACAGAGGGAACCCCAAAGAAAACAAAAACACACCCACACCAGCCCCCAAAAGTGCTTTTTCCCCTTAAATGAAGAATAAAATGGCTTGAATACTATTCATAGCCCTCTAATTGCATCATTAAACTTTCAAAGGTTTCACTCTTAACGGGATTGCCATAGAAGTGCACTGGTACACGTTCTGTTTGTGGAGAATAGCTTACCTTAGCTCAGTTTAGTTTAGCACAGTGCCTGCTCAGAGCAGGTGCATAATAGATATTTATTAACTGACCTTCTCTTAATTACTCCCAGGCAATTGAATGCACCAGAAAGAATGAAAGACGAAGAGTCTGGAGACCAGAGTTCTGCCAGCTTTGTTAGTCACTTGCTGAGTAACCTTAGAAAGGTCGTTTTCATTCCCTTCTCTCTTTTTCATTTCCTTATGTGACCCTCAATTTACTCATCTTTAAAATAAGAGGATGATAGCTATTATTAAATAGCTAGCATTTATATAGTACCTTAAAGCTTCCAAAGTACTTTTTCAATATTATCTCATTTGAACCTCAGCAACCCTGGAAGGTTGATACCATTATTATCCTCATTTTACAGATGAGGAAACCAAGGCACAGAGTGGTTAAGTGACTTGCCCAGGGTCACACAGCTAGTAAGTGTATGAGGCTTGATTTGAACTCAGGTTTTCCTGACTACAAGTCCCATTTTCTATGTAAATCACTATACCACCAAGCTGTCTATATATGCCCTCTCAGATCCCTTCTGGTGACAATTTGTTGGCAGTGTTCTGCAAATCTAAGGTAGAATGAATTAATACTGAAGTCTAAAAGTTCCCCATCTTTCTTCCAGCTAATGACAATAATAAATAACTGATGTTTATAACAGTGCTTTAGGGTGCATTATATTTTATATACCTTATCTTGTTGGATCCCTGCAATGACCCTATAATTCTAAGGGCAGTTATCATCCCCATTTTAAGGAAATTGAGAGTAAGTGACTTACTCAAAGTCAATAATAAATAGTCTGAGTTAAGATTTGAACCCAGGTGTTCATGACTCCATGAAGTGTTCTTTCTACTTCCCCATGTGGCCAGAGTAGATGATGAGCATCTGTAATAAGAATGTAAATTTTAAAGATCTTCCCTGCCCCTAGGCTAATGTGCACCTGAAGCCTGGGGTGGGAGGCTTGTTTTTCAGTAGATACTTCTTGATTGGCCAGTGAGTCAATAAGGTTGTTACATTCTCTGAGCCAGGAGAAGGCTATATAAGCCCTGATGTGTAGCTTTGTTTTGGGACTCACTTTGAGAAGTGTTCTGTGATTTGATCTGAATTCTGGGAAGCCGTTGTTGAGAGTCCTCCGGCTTTGAAAAACCCAGATGTGGAAACCCAGATGTTGACTGGGTATGGATGTAATGGTTGGACAGTTTGGAAAGCTGTCTACTTGATCTGTTAATGTCTTGATAATTCTGTCTGTATATTTTGAAGTTTGGGGTGCTGACCTTTTTCCCCTGAACAAGGTAAATGATATATGTCTGACTGATTATAGTAAGCTTGTTAACCCATTTTGAGTTGCTTTCCTTTAACAAAGCAGATCCAAGAACCTGTGGTGGCGGCAAACCCTGAGGACGCTTGGGGTGCTTGCTGCTACAGCATCAGGGCCTCAAGAACCATGAATGGGACCGAGGTGACTCTCCCAGGCATGCAAAGATTTGAGTCGTCTGAGCAACATCTGAAAACAGCTTGTAGGACTGAGTATGTAGGACTCCGCATTCACAGGAGAAGAGGGTAGGAAAGATGGCCCACTAGCCAAGAAATTTTCTCATTTCTTCCTCCGTTTGGGAATCTGCCTTTCTCTCCCAACAACTGACACTAGACACATGCTCAGGGAAAAGTCAGCTGACCCAGGGGGTGATGGCATAGGTCTCTTGGGTTCCTAAAAGTCTAGTTTAGGAGTAGGGAACCTATGGTCTTGAGGCCACATGTGGCCTTCTAGATCCTTGGATGCCACCCTTTGACTGAGTCCAAGTTTTACAGAACAAATCCTTTTATTAAGGGGATTTGTTCGGTGAAGTCTGCATTTAGTCAAAGGGCTGCACAGAGGGCTGCAGGTGGCCTTGAGGCCTCAGGTTTCCCACCCCTAGCCTAGTTCCTCTTCCCTACTTACTCTCCAGTGATTGGCCTCCAATGCAGGCCAGAACAGAGGTCTACCAGTCAGCTCCACTCTCAACCAAGAAATAGCTTGGTTCACTGGTATCTTGGCCTGCGATATCAGTGTGTTTACCAGGGCCTCCTGAATGATCAGAATCCTGAATCCTCTGAAGAAGAAACATGCGTATTATAGTAATAGTCCCTGTACTGGCTTTGTCAGCTCATCTCTGGAGAATTCATAAGATTTAGAGTTCCCAGGGACCCTAAAGATTATCTAGTCCAGCCACCATATTTTGAAAGTGAGAAAACTGAAGCCCAGAGAAATTAAAAGATCTGTGCGAGACCACACAGGCAGCTAAAAGCAGAGCGGAGATTCAAACCCATGTCTTCTGACTCCAAAGCTGGTGCTTTTTTCCCCACTGTTATCACATGAAAAGATTGTCAGGAAAGCTATTATTCTTAATAATAATAAGCAGCAACATTTCTGTAGTCATCTTCCTGACTCCAAGCCAGGTACTCCACTCACTCTACTAATTGATCATTTCCTGCGTACTCAGGACACTTGTTTTCTCCTTTAATAATGATGACTGGCTTTTATATGCTGCATTTAACATGGTCTTTCATTGGAGCTTCACACCAGCACTGAAATGTAGATGTTCTTGAGTTGTTGTTGAGGAGCTGTGTCTGACTCTTTGTGACCCCATTTGGGATTTTCTTGGCAAAGATACAGGAGAGGTTTGCCATTTCCTTCTCCAGCTCATTTGACAGATGAGGAAACTGAGGCAAACAGGGTTAATTGACTTACTAAGTCCAAGGTGAGATGTATTAACCTGATTTTACAGATGAGAAAACTGAGGCTTAGGTTAAGTGCCTGTTATCCTATACCTAGTAGTTGTCAAAGGCAGGATTAGAACCCAGGTATTCCTGGTCCCAAAGCCAACAATTCTATATACAATCATGCTTTCTCTCTGTTATAAGAATTGCCTAGATTATGGGGCAGCCAGGTGGCTCAGTGAGTAAGAGCACCAGCTCCAGTGTCAGGATGACCTGGGGATCAAATCCGGGCTCAGACACTTAGCACCACACCCAGAAATAACTGGCTGTGTAACCTTGAGCAAGTTGCTTAACCCTGATTGCTTTAAAAAAAAAATTGCCTAGATTAAACTGATGGATAGTTCAGCTGCTTCTTTGGAAATCAATGAAACTTCAAGAAAATTAGGGAAAAAACCCCCAGCACATTGGGTGGATCCCCTTATCCCCCATATTTTGCTGTATTTATAAGAAGACATAAGACTAGACAGTGTCTAGGAAATACTAATAATACAAAAAGAACTTTTTTGTTTTTATTCATTTGTTCATTCATTAAAGTCACACAGGATGAATAAGAATGGACAGATTATGTTCTTCATTGTTGTAGGGAATAGAATAGCTGTCAACCCACACAGAATCCCCAGCTGAGTCCCTCTAGTGGTCATTACCATTGTCCTCTTCCTCATTATTGTGTGGGCCTTTTGTTGTATTGATACAGGGAACTCCTGGTGCTGAAACTTCCTTCCCCAATGTAAATTAGCCACTCTTCCAAAACTTCTGTTTTTTCATGGCTGCCTGGAGACGTTGAAGGACTTGTCTTGGGTCATGCAGCAACTCACTGATCATTGTCAACTTTGAAAGGCAGGAAGTGGACATAGAAGATGGTGCTTGAACTGTGAAGCTTGGCTCCAAGGTTGTTATTTGGATTAAAGATCATGGTACAGTGAAAAAGAGAGCTAACTCTGGAGTCAACAGACTGGGGTTCAAATCCTGCACCTGGCCCTTTACCTATGTACCCTTCAGCAAGTTACTGGGCTTTGGTGTCCTCATCCGTATGATAAGGGAGAGGGGACAGGATGGTCTCTGAAGTTCCTTTTAGCCCTAAAGAGAAAATTCCATGATTTTTCTATGAAGAGATTGAAGTTACTGTCTCAAGTTCAGTTTGGGGTTCTGGTTGGTTTGCAATCATTTGTGGTTTCCCTTCCTCCATGGCCATAGATATTCAAGGGTTGGTCATACTTGGGTCAGTTTAGTTTCTCAGGCTGTAGCAGATGGGTCTGGCAGATTTGCCCTGAGCACGTGGCAGATGGGTCAGATGTAATGGTGGAAAATCTACCAGAAGGAGTGGAGAAATAGAGGTGCAGTGAAGGAGAGAGTCAGCAGATGAAGGTGGCAATTTTATGAAGAGAGTTCAAAAGGGAGACAAGGGTGCTGGCTCCCACATGCAAACAAAATTCTGAAGATGGGAGAATTATTTTGGGGTGGAGGGAAGAGGGAGAATAGGAGACTTGTCCCTCAGTCATTGCTTGGAGTCTTTCTTGAAACTACCCACTGCCCCTTGAGATAACTGGTATTATCTTTTTTTTTTTTTTAAACTTGACTGCTTGGGATCCCTCACAGTGATGCATCATGAGAGTCTATACTCCTTCTCTCTCGGCTTCATGTTACTAACTATTCCTGATCTACAATCATCTGTCTTTTGCCCTATTTTGTCAGGACCATACTAGGCTACTACATTCATTTTTCAAATAACATAGTCACATTTTTATAAAGGTCATAAATATCTTAACCAGAATGCCTGAGGAAAGGTAGAGATTCTCAGGACTATGACATGCCAGGAGAGGTCCCTTTGGAAGGGAACATCCCTTCAAAAACACCATAGAGACCTCCATACCCCTTTTATTGCTAGATCAAACTTGCTTAGTTATTTTTTGGAACTAACAACCAAGGATAAAACTTTAATAGAATTACACCATATTAAGGTCATAGACTGAGAGCTTAAAGAGACTTTATGGATCATTCCAGTCCAATCCCCTCATTTTACAAAGTAGATAAAGTGACTTGCCCAAGCCCATAAGTCTAGTTAATAGCGAAGTTTAACTCAAACCCAAATCTCCTGACTTCTAATTTAGTGTTCGTTCTACCATAATAACACACTAACTTCCCTTATTTGCAACATTTATTGTCACTCTGTAGGTCTAAATTTGTAAACCTAGCAATCAGGAGGACACTGTTTATTTTCTCTAAGTACCTAGAGAAGCTAGTACAATATATTATAATACTGCCACCAGGTGAGCAATAGTCCCTTAGTTATATGAGTTCCAACCAGCCAGACCTTTTTTAGGCATGTTTAACTGATAGAGAGAGCAGCATGATTTTCTGATCAATTATGCTTTATTAAAAAATAACAATAACTGTCATCTATTAATATAACTGCACGTAATACCTTGACCAATATTACTACAGTATTATTACAACAATTACATTAAATACAATATAATTCCTACATAATACCTTGACCAATATTACTAATTGCTATATTTAAATACAACATACAGTCAAAGCAAAATTTAAAGAAATATAAGTCCTTGGTATAATTCAGTCCCATTGTTATAAATTCTCAGCCACTTTCAATTACTGCTTCATCTCTAATCCTAGTTTTTCTCAGGATTGAGAATGACATGCTGAATCTTTCAATGGGCATGCCCAATTTACAAATGAGCTGGTCATATTCTAAAAACTCATTTGTTAAGTTTCTCCTCATTCCAATCCATCTTGCACACAGCTACCAAATGATTTTCCTAAAATGAAGGTGTGATCATGTCACTTCTCTATTCAACAAATTCCAATGGCTCCCTATTGCTTTAGGATCAAATGTAGTGCATCCCTACACTCTTGGTGAAGCTTTAAGCTACTCAAGCTTAATAACTTAAGACTCTAGGCCCCCTCTACATAAACTTTTCTTTTCTTTTGCTTTTTGGAGGGCAATTGGGGTTAAGTGACTTGCCCAAGGTCACACAGCTAGTTTTTGTGTTAAGTGTCTGATGCCGGATTTGAACTCATGTCCTCCTGACTCCAGGGCCAGTGCTTATATAAACTTTTCTGCTTGGCATTTAAAGTTCTTTATTTCCTGACCCATTCCTGGCTTCTTATGCTTTACTGCTCTCCTTGAATGTGCATTTGAGCCATCATGGCTATTCTACTCCCATCTTTGTGCCTTGTTCCTCATGCTTGGAGTCCACCTGCTCCTGACTTCAACCTCACCCTCTTCAAAGAGCCTTTCCAGTTATTAGTGCAACCCATGCCCAAATTATCTTATTTTCATTTTGTATATGATCTGTCCATGTTTCTAAGTGCAATTGTGTTCTTCTCCATTGGAAGGCAAGGTCTTTGATAGTAGAAATTTTCATTTCTATCATTGTATTCCCAGCATTTAACCCAGTACCTTGCACATAGCAGGCAATTAATAAATGCTCAGTAACTGACTGATACAATTAACTAAACAAAACAGAAAAACATTAAAATTGAATTGTCTGTAGCTTTTATTTTATCTTCAGCATTTATTCTTTAAGAAGAGAAGGTTTAATTAGAGAGGGGAATGGTAATTCCTGTGGAAATTCTGGAAGGGATCTCTGGAAATTTTCAGAAGTTTTAGAGTTCAAACTGATTCTTTACCACATCTAATTTCACTTAAGATTTTTTTTTACTTTCTTCTTTTTGATTCAAGTGTACCATGAGCATGACTTGATTTATCATTCTCAGAGTCATTTTCTGTTCACAAATATAACCTGTTACATAAAGAAAAGGAATAAGAATGAATTGGTGAATGAATGAATGGATGATGAATGAAGCATTTATTAAGTGTTTACTGTGTGCAAAGCACTGGAGATAAAATTATGAAAGTGAAGACAGTCCCTACTCTTAAGAAGCTCATGTGCCATTGGGGAGACAACACATGTGCAAAGTGTCAGCTCCAAATCTGATGGAAAGATCCATTGGTCCTTAGGAGACAGCAACAACGCAGATGGCAATGCCTCTTCTTCAGTGTCATTTCCGCTGATAAAAATCGTATTTGACCATTTGACACTAGACTTGCTATTCCAAATGCTGCTGAGTTCAGGGTCCTAGGCTGTCTCCCTCAGAGGCTGAAGGGAGAGGTGGTCAGGGTGGTGATGGCTTGACCTGCTTGGCACATGCTTCTTCCTCTGTCTCTCTCAGCAGCCCTCAATGCTTCACTGAAGCTGACTTGCTCCCCCCCCCCCCCCCCCATAAATAACAGTTATTTCACTGTTACTGAGGATGACTGGCCCCTTATCTATAGGAGCTGTCTCCCGAGATAATTAATGGGCGTGAAGGCTGGGCAGAAGTGATAGACTGGGAGATGCAGGAAAGCTCCTGTACGTATCTGCCCATGGATGACAGTTGACCAGGAGCCCAATGCTGGTGGTGATAAGGAAAATGTACCCATTTTCCACAATGATTTTTGTTCTCAAATGATGACAGTAGGGGTTGAGTTGGAAGCAGGTCCAGTGACCTGAGTGACACCACTATTCCTAAGGTTTATAGGTTCAGGGTCCTGGACTCTCTTCATCAAGATCTAAGGGTAGATGGTGGTCACGGTGTTGGGGAGATAGGAGTAAAAAGGAGAAATAAAGTAGTCAAAGTTCAAGAGAGGTAGAATGAGAGAAAATAAAGGAGTTAAAGGGTGTGTGTTTGTGTAAAATAGATTGTCTGAGATGGAACTAACGGTTATGGAAGACAGAGGGAAAGGGAGAAGTATTTCCTCCAAAGCGGTGGTGAGAAAGATGCTGAATCAGACTCTTTGTGGTAGCTGGCACCAGGTAATACCATTAGCCCAAGACAGCTTGGTTGCTGCCTATTAAAAAGGAAGGGAAAAGGAGGAACCAGAGGGAGAATAGTCTCAGGAAGAGAGCTGAGGAAGAAAGGAAAGTGTGAAAGCAACTTTTTTTTTCTTTTTGGAAGGGGTAGGGCAGGGCAATTGGGGTTAAGTGACTTGCCCAAGGTCACATGTCTAGTAAGAGTTACGTGTCTGAGACCAGATTTGAACTCAGATCCTCCTGACATCAGAGCCAGTACTCTATTCACTGTGCCACCTAGCTGCCCTGAAAGCAACTTAAAAAAAATACTTTATTACATTTATTTATTCATTTTATTATGTATAGAACATTCATATGATGTATTTGAAAACTTGTATAGTGCCTGTACTGAGGGTAAAAGTCTCTGGAAGTTGTGGTCATAGTTTTGGTGGCTTTGGCCAGTTTGGGGTCAAAAGCCCTAGCTAGTAGCTTTACTCAGTGGAGAAGGAAATGACAAACTGCAGTATCTTTGCCTAGAAAACCCTAGATGCAGTCACAAAAAGCTGAATATGACTGAACATGACAGAACAACAACATGCAGCTTTCCTCGCTTGTGGGAGACAACTCCTGCAATCAGCAGTGTGAACCCCTGTACCCTCTCTCTACCAGGGCAGAAGTCAAAAGATGAAGGGGGAAGGGAGAACTCAGAGAGGGTCTGTGCATTTGCTTCATGAAATCCCATCATTGGTTAATTTCCATAAGAAAAGAATAATTTTCCTTTCTCTTAACCTTGGTACTTTGTCCTTTAAAACTAGGAATTGGTGTTACTCCTAATCTATATTGAATAGTCTCTTAGCAACCTTCACACTCACAGGATTAGTAGAAAACTGGTGTGTGTGTGTGTGTGTGTGTGTGTGTTAAGCTTAGAGTCACAGAAACAAGCTTGCCAGAGCATAACTTTTTAAAATCCATTTAAACAGAACTTAACTAGGTTTTTAATCTGCTGACAGAAATTACAAATTAACCTTTTCCCTTCTGGAACCTGAAACAAATGTCTAATACAAGTGTTGTAATATGCTATACTCTAATACCTGAGCATATGGATGGCACCTTTCTTCAGAACAATTGTGTTAATTTTTATCTTTATATATCTTACCTTGCATCATTTTATTTTATATACCACCTCCTACCCTTTTGGAAGAAAGCAGAGGCATAAAATATTCAGTAAAATCAGATCAGGAAGAAAAAAAAATTTTAAGGTACAAAATGGTCTCTCCATAGAACCTATCACGCCACTGCTTAAATCCCTTCTAGGGCCCCTTGTGACCCTATGTACCATCCACAAGCTCCTGTCCCCGAGTTCTCAATGCTTTATCTCACTTCTCTACTCTTGTCTCCCAAGAGATGCTTATTTCAGTCTCAGCATGCATTGGAGAATTGACACCAGAGAGATAGATGTGTAAAACTCCTTTGCTTATCTGTTTAATATCTGAGGAGGATGTAATCTCCCACCTCTCGATTTCCATAACACTTCCCGTGTCTGCTATGCATGCACAGGGCACTTAGGATTCATGTTGTAGTGCAAGGAGCAAAGGACTAAGAAACAGCCAGGATCTAGGCCCGATTCTGTCACTTATTAACTGCATGACCTTGAGTGAATCCCATAACACTCCCCAGTGTGAATTTCTTCATCAATTCAAGAGAAAAAACAGGATCTAAGCTGCCTTGCTTACACCCCTGGGGTTATTAATAGTAATAATTGATATTGATAGCTGCTATAAAGTTTACCAAGCACTTTACTTACACTACATTGAACTTCACAAGTTTGGGATGCATGTAACCATGTGGTTCAATAACTATGGCATAGGACCTGGAATCAGGAAGACATGAGTTCAAATCCTGCCTTAGTTGCTTATTAGCTTTAGGATCTTGAATTAAGTGACTTAACTATGTTGAGCACAACTCCACCCTTCCTTCCCCTAATTGATCTGTGAGCAGGCATTTCAGCACAACTCCACCCTTCCCTCCCCTAATTAATCTGTGAGCAGGCATTTCAGCCTAGGATAAAAACCCTGCTCCATTCTTCCCCATCCCCTGCCTGCCCCCCCCCCACCTACCAGATATTCCCCATCTCTGCCCATTCTAGGTTCCCTGTCCCTCAGCCTAGGGAAAAACTTTGGGGGTATGAGAAAATTCAAATATACACTCACCAATCACTGATTGTAGTTTCAGCTTACGTTACCTGGCTATTGTAATCTCTTTAAGAGCCGGCACATTGTCCATGCCAACTCACTGACTGATCTGGGTATGTGACCCCAGCAGTCCCACAGTAATAAAATCCACTTCCAAATTTACTCTTAGGGATCTTCTGTCTCACTCCTTTATGTTCTACAACTATTGGTTGCCTCAGTTTTCTGAGGAAAATAATAACCCCTACCTCACAAGGCTGTTGTGAAAATCAAGAGTGTAAAGTGCTTTGCAAACCTGAAAGCTCTTTATAAATGCTGCTATTATTAATGCAGATAATAGTATCCCCCTCTTACATATGAAATACTTGCAATCCAGAGAAGTTAAAAGAGGTGGGTTGGCTTAATAGGGCACTGAACTGGGAAGCAGGAAGACTTGGGTTTGCTCCCTGCAACATTTTTACATAGATTACCTTATTTCTTCTCAATAGAAGCGACATAAGCTTCAAGGTGGGTTCATAACTAGCTGATTGACCCTGGGTAAGTCACTTAACCTGCCTCATCTAAGATGTCTTCATCTGAAGAAGCAGAAGACTGATCTAAATGGCCTCTGAGGTCCCTTCTACTTCTTTCATTATTCAATTACTTGCTTGTGGTTCCATAGCTTCTAAGTATCCAAGGTGGGACATGAACCCAAATCTTTCTGACCCCAGCTCCAGCACTCAGTCCCCTATACCTCTCTTAGGATGTGCTCTTTGAAAAGCCTCTGGGAAAGTGCTTCGGTGACCCACAAAATACCAAACAAAAGCAAGGAATTACTTGTTATCTTTTTGTATATTTGCAGCTTATCTCCCCAGCTAGATTGTAAGCCAGGGCCCAGGAACTTGAAGACAATGACCGTTTCTTATAGTCCTTATCTGTTCTCTGCAAAGATATAACTAAACGCTTGCTCAGTCAATACTTGTTGATTGGCTGACTGTACTAGATGAGTGTGCTGGAATTGTGAATTGGAGAAAGAAAAAAAATGGAAATTTGAGCAGCAGCTTTATATTGCCACCCTCGTCAAGAGTGCCCTAGATTCTTAAACTGTACAGTTCACCTAAGTGTCACCTGTTCCAAAACTGGTCTCTCCCCATTGCATGTTGTTACCCAGAATAGAATGTCAGCTTCCTGGGGGAAAAATGGCGCACTTTTCTTTGTTCTCAGTCAAAAGCGTGTATGGTGTGTGTATATGCACATTTAAATTCATATTTACATATGCATGTGTGTATGCACATACTTTCTATATTTATATATATGTACATGCATGGGTACACATGTGTATACACCTACATCTATCTACAGTTGTAGTTATTGCTGTTCAGTTGTTTCAGTCACCTCTGACTCTCTGAGACCCCATTTGCAGTTTTCTTGGCAAAGATACAGGAGGAAGTTGCCATTTCCTTCTCTAGTTCAGTGGAGAGATGAGAAAATTGAGGCAAATAGGATTAAGTGACTCGCCCAGAGTCACCCAGCTACTAAGTGTCTGAGACTGAACTCAGGAAGATGAATCTTCCTAACTCTAGGCCTGGCACTCTATGCACTGAGTCTGCATAAATACACAAAGTAGTTAAATATGAGTTGTAGTTAAATATTTAAATACATATGTACACTATCATAGTATATACACACAAAATATATATAGTATATGTACTATATACATATGTAGAATGTATTCTATACACTATATATAGCATGTAAACTACACACAAAGTAATAGATATAGAACATATATGTATGTGTGTGTATGTGTCTATATATGAAATCTCATCTGAGCCTCAACACCCTGTTCTTCCCCCATCTAATCACCATGCATTCGTGAATCCATGGTA